>NC_083718.1:23241742-23544772 GCF_028564815.1 Eubalaena glacialis
TAATGAGTTGTATGAGTTCTTTAGATATTCTATTGATTAACCTCTTATCAGATCTATTGTTTGCAAATATTTTCTCCCAATATGTAGGTTGCCTTTTTACTCTGTTGATTGTTTACTTTGCTGTGCAACAACTTTTTATAATCCCACTTGTCTATTTTTGCTTTTATTGCCTGTGCTTTTGGTGTCATATCCATGAAATCTTTGCCAAGGCCATTGTCATGAAGCTTTCCCCCTATCTTTTCTTCTGGGAGATTTATAGTTTCAGGTGTTACATTTAAGTTTTTAAACCATTTTGAGGTAATTTTTGTATCAGGTGAAAGATAAGGGTCCAATTTCATTCTTTTGTTTGTGGATATCTAGTTTTCCCAACACCATTTATTTAAGGGACTGTCCTTTCTTCACTGTGTATTCTTGGCACCCTTATTTCTGGTCTCTCTGTTTTGTTTCATTGGTTTATGTGTCTTTATGCCAGTACCATACTATTTTGATTACTGTAGCTTTGTAATATATTTTGAAATCAGGAGGTGTGATGCCTCCAGCTTTGCTCTTCTTCCTTAAGATTGATTTGGGTATTAGGGGTCTTTTGTGGTTCCATATGACTTCTAGAATTGTTTTTTTCTATTTTTGTAAAAAATGCCATTGGGATTTTGATAGGAATTGCACTGAATCTGTAGATCACTTGGGTAGTATGGACATTCTACCAATATTAGCTTTTCCAATCTACAAACATGGGATGTCTTTCCATTTGTTTATGTCTAATTTATTTCATCAGTGTTTTGTTATTTTTAATATATAAGTATACAAGGGTGTTGAATTTTGTTAAATGCGTATTCTGCATCTACTGAGACAATCATGTGATTTTAATCCTTTATTCTGTTAAAGTAGTGTATCACATCAATTGATTTTTGTATGTTGAACCATTCTTGCATTGTAGAGACAAATCCTACTTGGTCATGGTGTATGAGCCTTTTAGTGTGCTGTTGGATACAGTTTGCTAGCATTTTGTTGAGGATTTTTGCATCTATATTCATCAGGGAATTGACTTGCCATTTTCTTTGCTTCTGGTGTCTTCAACTGGCTTTAATATCAGGGTAAGACTGGCCTTGTAAAGTGAGTTTGAAGTGTTCTCTCCTCGTCAATTTTTTGCAAAGAATTTGAGAAGGGTTGGCATTAATTCTTCTTTAATTTTTGAAGAATTCACCAGTGAAGTCCACTGGTCCTGGGCTTTTCTTTATTGAGAGATTGTTGATTGATGATTTAATCTCCATTCTAGTTATAGGTCAGTTTAGAATTTCTGTTTCTTCATGATTCAGTCTTTGTAGTTTGCATGTTTCTAGGAATTTATCCATTTCTTATCAGTTACTTAGTTTGTTGGCATATAGTTGTTCACAGTAGTCTCTTATGATCTTTTTTACTTCTGTGGCTTCAGTTGTAATGTCTCCTTTTTTCATTTCCAGGTTTATTGTTTGAGTCTTCTCTCATTTTTTTCTTAGTCTAGTTAGGGGTTAATTTTGTTTATCTTAAAAAAAAAATAGTTCTTACTCTCATCAATCTTTTCCATCATTTTTTATTCCTTATTTTGTTTATTTCTGCTCTAATCTTTGTTATTTCCTTTCTTTTGCTAACTCTGGGCTTGGTTTGTTCTTTATCTAGCTGTTTGAGAACTTTTTTCTTTTTAAATATGGGTATTTATCTCAATAAAATTTCCTCTTAGTACTGCTTTTTGCTGCATCCCATACATTTTGATATGTTGTGTTTTTGTTTTCTTTTGTGTCAAAGTATTTTCTAATTTCATTTTTGATTTCTTCTTTGACTTGATGGTTGTTCAAGAGTGTGTTGTTTAATTTCTACCTATTTGTGATTTTTTTTCATGTTTCCTTCTGCTATTTATTTCTAGTTTCATTCCACTTTGGTCGGAAAAGAAACTTGGTATGATTTCAGTCTTCTTAAATGTTAAAATTTATTTTGTAATTTAACATGTGATCTATCCTGGAAAAAGAGGGGTGTGTATTCTGCTGCTGTTGGGTCAAATGTTTTATAGGTACCTGCTAACAGGTTAGTGGAGTCTAACAGGACTCCACTTGTTCTACAGTATTATTTGAGTCCTCTGTTTCCTTATTGATCTGTCGGGATGTTCCATCCATTATTGAAAGAGGGGTATCAAAGTTCCTACTATTATTGTATTTCTATATGTTTTTCCTTCTGTCAATGTTTGCTTTCTATATTTAGGTGCTCTGATGTTGGGTACGTATATATTTATAACTGTTAAGTCTTCCTAGTGGATTGACCAATTATCATTATATAATGTCCTTCTTTGTCTCTTGTCACAGTTTTTGATTTAAAGTCTATTTTGTCTGATGTAAGTGTAACCACTCCTGTTCTCTTTTGGTTACCATTTTCATGAAATATCTTTTTCTATCTCTTAACTTTCAGCCTATGCAAGTCCTCAAATCTAAAGTGAGTTTATAGTTATAGTTGGGTTACATGATCTTAACTAATCTTCATAATTCCAAAAATAATGCAAATCCTTTTAAATTTCCATTTTGAAAGGAATAAATTGGTGCTTACAGACTAAATGACTTGCTGAAGTCCATGTTTAGTGAGGGAAAGAGCTGGGACTAGACCCAGTCTTCTCCTCATTGGTGGTGCAATACTGTTTCCATAGAACCACCCACTGCATCTCTCCATCCCATCCTCTCCTACAGTCACAAGAGGAGCTGCCAAATGCCTAAAGCTCCTCAAAGGTGCAAAATTAGGAGTCTGGTTTCAGGTGTAAAGGCTGCATAGTTCCTTGGAAACCTCAGACATCATCCTGTATCTCCAGTCTCGAGTCTTGGTGGCTACATGCTCAGATACTTGAGGGCTCTATGGTTAATACGTTATTGTGGTTCTGGCACTCAAGAGTATTAGGTAGTATTATCTGTCCTTTTTCTTGTATCATTTTTCACCTCTTTATTATTAAGTGATATAAAAAATTAGATGATCTCCATCATATCTTGGTGGTTGCCGTGGAGCTTAATTGTGCATCTCTTAGGCTGGTAAAACCAATTGAGACAATAGTTGGATGAGGAGGAGCTGCCTGTGAATGTTAAAGTGGGACAGAGCTCTTCAGCAGGCAGACCAAATGATGCTTTCCAGTGGGAGGGAGGATGGGTGCATAACCACACTGCCTAAGTGTGGCAGCATATTCCATATTCCAAAGTATAATCAGGGCCAAAATGTTCAAGGAAGGTTCCAAAGACTCTTATTATATGCTGAGTAGTTTCTTTCTCTGAAGAGGTAGTATAGAAATTAGGAGGACAGGTTGGGATTTGAAGAAACCAGTGGCTTTCATATGTTATTTGACATGACCCACAGTAAGAAATACACTGTGACTCTTGTGTGTGTATAAATGAAACAGAAGTTTCAGGAAATAATGCTTTTACTACATGCTATGTACTCCTATGTTCTATGATAATTCCATTCCAATCCAATCAATTAAAATAAATGTTAGTTATGACCCACTAAGTACATTTTACTACACACTAATCCAACAATAGGTCATAACTCTCAATTTGAAACACTCTGAGATAAATCTTAATTGAAGCTCTGCTCCTCTACAACTTCTCCATCAGTAAAAGGAGATGATGATGTCTTTCCTATAGGTGGTTATATTAATGAAATGCCATATGTGGTCACTAGACAAGCTCTGTGCTTTGTTTTTTCACTGCTGTACCCCCAGCACCAAATGCAGGGCGTGGTACATAGTTGGCACTCTATATGTGTAGTTATTTTCACTATTCCCCCACCCCCATCCTGCCCAGGTGATGTTGGAAGCATGCAAGCTGCATTAGGGCACTCCCAGTGGTGATTCAGTACAGGAGAATTGAGACTAACCTCCCTTGTGGGCCTTTATGAGGAGAAATATTGCAGAGGCTGTTGCGATCAACCCATCAGCTAAACTTGAATCTATGGAATGCATATGAAGTGTAAGACCCTGGAATAGGACCAAGCAAGACTCAAAAAGAAAAAGAAAACCTCTATTTTTAGTGTATTTCCACCTACTAGGAGTTTACCTGATTGAAGAAACAATACAAAAACATCAAGAGGTAAGTAGGGGCACAGGACAGGCAAATCAGTACTAAATGCTGTGATTTTGTTATAAAGACTATAGGACAGAGAGGTCCAACATTTTTTAGTCGATGTGATTTTAGTACGCAATTGATTGAAAGCATAATGAAATAGCTCCAAGGAATTTATTAATGATTTTTCAGTGAATCTGTATGCTATTAGTCTTCTATAACATGTATGGATTTCTTCCTCAGTCCGCAGACAATGTATTTGAGGATTCCTAACAATGTCAGGGAAACACTGAAGCCTTATTGCTAAGAGAAAGGGCCTTGGGGTCAGAGGGCTGTAGGTTTGTCCCAGCTCTGACACTCACCAGCTCTGTGGCCTTTAGCAAGTGACTTAACTTTGTGGTTTTGCTTCTTGCAAAAAAGAGCTAGTAATTGCCTGCCTCACAGTGTCTTTGGGAAAGTTAAATGGATTAAGGTTTGTAAAAGTCTTAGCAGAGTTTCTGGCAAAGAGTGAATGCTTGAGAAAGTTTGCTGATACTCTCATGGTTTTGCTCCCCTTTGGGGTCCAAGGCTCTCGGCAGCAGAAAATCAAAGAAAGGTGTCACCCCAGTGGGCGGGTGGCCTCCTGCTGGCTGGCCTCCAAAGCACATGGTAGTGTGGGTCCTTCTGAGACAGGCTGGGATCTGGGACCTGGGACCCTTTGCTGCAGTGCTTGCACCTGGACAAACGTCTCCTCAAGCAACAAAATACAAGGAAACTATGAGCGACTAAAAATAACTACATGATGTGCAGTTAGGGCAAATTATGGACAAGATACACAAAGACCCAAAAAAACCCAACTGCCACTTCTGGAGAGCCAGGAGCGTGTGGGGAGCAAAAGCAGGGCACTGTGCACACCCCCTGCACACACCACCACCAAAGGAGTGGGCAAAACACCTAAGCCGCCCCTCCTGCCTGCCCCTTGGACACATCCCCACCCTCACCCCATGTAAGGAACCAGCTCAGCCCCCCTCGGAGGGCGAGCAAGGGAACCTGTTACTGGTTCTCGCTGCCCCCTGCTCAGCAGGGGCCCCAATAAAGCCTTGCCTGAATTTCTTATCTGACCTTTTATCAATTTCTATTGATTAAGGAGGCCAAGAAACCTGGTTGGTAACACTTCCAGAAGCCCTGCGGCTCCTCACAGGCATTACTCAGTCATCCTGTGGTGGAGAAGCTAGGAGGTGGCAAGAATTGTTTTCTTGGCGAAAGAGCCCTGGCATGAAGAGGTGGAGGTTTCCCAAGCCTTAAAGAAGGCAAAACAAATGAATCCCACCAAAAGAGCAAACCAGCAAAGGGACCTGGGTTCGAGCTCCAATTCTTCCACTTTGTGAATTCTGTGATCCTTGGCAAGTCCCTGAGACCTCTTTGAGACCCAGTTACCTCATCCTGTCTCTCTGTGGGGTGACAGAGATGAGGGGAGATATGAGGGTAGTACCATGAACAACCTTATTTTTTGGTAGCACAGAGCAGGTACAATCAGCCTGTCCTTTTTCCCGGAATGACACTCTATGTGGGCCCGGGCACACCTGCTCTTGGCTTTCCTGTGTCCTCCTGCCTTGCACCGCTCTGCCCCTCTCTTCTTCTCCTTTTATACCAACCCCCCACCTTGTAAGTACCTGCCCCACCCTTGGGAGATGCTCCTTCCTGCCCCAGGTGCTTGTCAGGCACTAGAGAATCAGTATCATCATAGCCCCTCTTGAATCCCACCCAGCCCCGCACATGCTGGAGCTCTCCATATTGAAAACTCTTTTCCAAGTAATGACCTACTGCAATACCAAAAGGGGTTTTGCTCCATTCGTTCTGTGAGATGATAAATGTGATGGGGCGGGGCCCTCAGAGGACGACCAAGTAAAGGGTTGCCATCTTGTGTAGGTGAGTCGGGGCTGAGGAGCCTGGCCTCAGATGACCACCTTAAGAGGTCGGTCTGGAGGCAGTAATGGGATTCTTCCGATCCAGCCACTCTCTCCCAGGCAGGTGCTTTTTGGATCAGTGACCTGCCCTGGGGAGATGGCTGCTGCCCACGATCAGGAGATGCAGTGTATTCTCTGACTAACATGGGAATCAAACCTATGACTTCTACTTCATCAGCACCACTAGTCACAACCCACAGAGCGAATTAGGCATTGTGGCCAAACAGCACGGCCACACGTTCTTTGCAGCAACTCCCATCAAAAGGTGGAGTCTATTGTTTTCCCCTTTGAATCCAGACTGACCTGGTGCCTGGTTTGGACCAGTAGGGTGCGTAGAATGTGGCACCGTGTGAATTCCAAGTCTGGGCCTCCAGAGGCTTTGTGGTTTCTGTTCTTGATTTCTCGAAACATTGCTCTGAAACTGTCAAACTGAAGGAGACTGGGATCAAAGACCACGTGGCCCAGTCACTCCAGCTGCTAAGCTCAGTGATCCTATTGGCTGAACAGCCTGAGTGAGTCCAGGTACAACTGGCAGAAGAACTGCCCAGTCAGTCCACAGAATTGTGAGAAATGATCAATCACTTAAGCCCCTCATCTGGGGCTGGCTTGTTACACAGCCATAGATAACCAGTATAGGCACACCTGTACATCAGCAGAGAAATTTGAGATTTGGGCCTAGCTGGGAACTAGCCCAGGAGGTTTAGAGGTAGGACAGCCTCAGAAATGTCCATTCTGATAACAGGGCCACATTTTACTTTGTAGGTCCTTCAGGTTTACAAAGCTCTTTCACAAACATTATCTCCATTAATTCTCACAGCATTCTTGTGAGGTTAGGGGGTGTTGTAAGACAGGCTCCCCAGGGATGAGGCACAAGTGATGGAAATGGGTCCCAGGGGAAACCACTGAGGGGGTGTTGGAGAGGAGAGGGAAGAGGAAGGAGCCAACCAATGGTATGAGGTTTCAGGCCAAGTCCCACAGCGGGGGCTGGTCCTTCAGGAGAATACTGGAGTCTAAGTTATGTTTCCTGGGACAAGGGATCCAGAGATTCAAACTTCTGCATCTCTTAGTCATTGACTAAGGGCTCCCTGGGTGGGGATGGGAGGGTGCAGAGAGAGAGAGAATCAATTCCCAGACATTTCTTGCTTCTTTGCTTTGGGGGACAGTCTTCTGAAAAAGAGCTGTAGGTACCGCCTGTCGGAAGCAACGTGTGTACCAAAACCGGGGGCTGCTCCCTTGCAAATCACCACATATGCCACAAAAGGGAAGCTTGAACTGTGGCTGAATCTAAGTCTTGCCAGAATACTCTGTGATCCTTCCAGAACGTGAGCGTGTGGGGGGCCCGTGAGGAGTGGCTGCAAGCCCGCAGCCCACTCATCCCCTGTCTGCCCTGGGAAGCTGGCAGGAGACAGTTCTCATGGCTTCTAAGGTTCTGATGAGGTCGGAGGCCCTCTGCCTTGCCCCCCCTGGGGTAGAGCTGCCGACTCTAAAACACCTTGGCTGCACGCGGCCTGGGCTTCTCTTCTTGTATTCTTTTCTGAGGAGGTCTGTCAAATGCAACCACAAGAGGAGAAAGAGGAGAGGCTCAGAAACAAAGTTTTTTATACTCACAGGTCCTAGAGATGGGAGGTACTGCTGGCCCTGCAGTGCCACGTGGGGAAGACACCAGGGTGGTCAGGAGGCAGAAGACAGAAGTGAATCATCCCAGAGCCTTTACTGGGGTTTCTGCAGGAAGGCAAGGCAAGGCTTAGGACCAGCTAATTTGAATAACATGGGCAGGCTTTGGGTCATAGGGGTGCCCCCCGGCTGCCTGGAACCTGGCTCTGGGATGATTAAGCAGAGGGATATTCCTTACCCTCAACCCCCCGGGGCCACGTGGAGGAGGAGGGCCTCTGGATTGCTTAGTCTGTAGATCAAAAGCACGCTCCCTGCTGAGCCCTTGGCCATCTCTAAGAATTAGCAACCCAGGAAGAGGCAGAACATCATAATGTACCGAAAATTGAAAATATTTATAGTACAGTTTCTCAGCAGCAGTGTCCCACTCTCTGTGCTGTAGTCGGCTGACCCCTTTTGTTTGGTGTGTCGCTGTGCAACCACAGGAGCTGGCACCTTGGGCGATTCTCACTCCTGAGAGTTAGCGTGTGAATAATAAACTGCCTGAAAATAAGAAGATCTTTGTTTCTTTACTGGCTAAAGCTTTTCTTGCCCTGTACTTGACAGGGAGATGCACAAAACACTGATGCAAAGCATTCTGAGGGACTCTGAGTGCAGCACCAACATTGTCCGGTATAATGGGCAAATATCACCTCTTTTTTGAGCAGAGAAAACATAGTCTCAGACCAATTATTATATGGATTATATGGTCAATGGTGAAGCTTGGACTAGACCCCAAGTCATCTGACTTCAAGGTCATTGCTCTGCCAATAGAATATGCTAAGCAAGGTATACCCAGACTACCCTGAATATCTAGGTCCAAGCAGAAACCCAGGTGGTAGAATCTTTCCTGGGCCAGAAACTATATTGGAGCTCTGGGTCTGTCACAGCTTTCAATGATCAGTGCCTTCCCCCAAAGAGTCAGTGGTGGGAGCCACCCAAGACAGGGCTTTCCGGGGAGAACTTTCTAGAAATGGCCATGTTTGACATCACTGTGGTAAAACATAAATCATGCTGCAGCCCCAGGGCACACTTTTAGCAACTGAAGTGGTTCTCCATCCTTGCTTGGGGGATCCAGCTGTCACTTAGTTTCTGGTCTTGGGTTCCAGCCTGTATTTCTTCTGTATGGGCAGGGGTTAGCTTCTATGGGTCGGCTTCTTTAGTTGTTGAATTAGAATGATGGTGACCTTCCTGCTCTGTTATGACCTTGGAAAAGCACTTTGCTTCTCTGAGCCTCAGTTTCCTCATTGTTAAAATGAGACGTTGAGCTAATTGTTCTTCTGGGTCCTTTTCAGTATGATTATTTGATTCTTGACAGGAACATTGTATGACTTATCATTAGCAAACTTGAAAAAATCAAAATGGCAAGTGTTGCAGAGAAACTACATTACAACCTCAACTTTAAAGCCTCCTTATATGCGGTCATTTGAAAAGTTACATTCCAATTAGTTTGAATTGTCATGCTTTCAAAAGTTGCCTTTTGTTGTTCATATCAGCAACTCACATTCATGCTATATTTTTTAACTGTTTATTTTGAAATAATTTCAGGTTTAGGAAAAACATAATACAAAGAATTTCCATATACCCTACATTCACATTCTCTTAATGTTAAAATTGTACCACACTTGCTTAATCATTTGTTCTCTATCTTCACACAGACACACAGACACACACACACACACACACACAATTATTTTTCTGAAACGTTTTAGAGTAAGTATTGACCTCTATGTATTTTAGTGTTTATTTCCTAAAAATGAGGACATTCTCTTATGTAACCACAGTGCAGTTATAAAAGTCATGAAATTAACATTGTTACAAATTTAGTGGAAGACCTTATTCAAAGTTTGCCAATTGTCCCACAAGTGTCCTTTCCCTGGTCCATGATCGAATGTTGCATTTATGTCTATTTTTTGAAAATTACAAGTGATGTTTACTTTGATCATATGATTAAGGTGGTGTCTTCAGATTTCTCCATTGTAATGTTTTTTCCATTTCTAATTAGTAAGCATTTTGTGGATAAATACTTTGAAACTATGTAAATATCGTTTCCCATGCTTTCTCCATTGATCACTTCTTAATGATTCTAGTCTGAAACCGTTACTACTGTGGTGGTTTCCAGGTGGTGTTTTCTCCCATCATCTCTGCTACTTTTATTAGTTGGAAGAGCTTGTCCCTTTCTCCATCTATTTGTTTATATCCCTATGGGTTCGTGGTTTCTTTTGTTTTATTGGATGTAATCTATTGTTATTTTGCTGCTGAAATTGTCCCATGTTTGGCTGGTGGGAGCCTCTTCAAGCTGGCTCCTAGGTCCTTTTGGCATGTCTTCATCCTTTTTTGAACAAGTCCTTGGTTTCTGACATCACAATATATTCCAGGCTTATTTTTTATTTTCAATGCCCCAATGCCCCTGGAAATAGCCATTTCCCCAAGGGGACCTAGTTCTTATTGGAAAATGGTATTTCGAAATCAAGACCTAAACACTATATATATATTATGTATATTATACACACACACACACACACAGAGGTATCTCCCACTTTTCAAAAGCTCACTTTACACTACTTCACTTTTATGAAAGACCTACATTAGCAGTACCTGTTTTCACTACCTGAAAGAATTTCGAAAAGGATCTTCACTTTTACAGAGAAAAAAAGGTGAAAATAGTGCTCAGCCTTTGTTTTGCAGGCAGTCATTCCAGAGGCAGCCTGCACCCCGAGCAGTAAGAATGGCACCAACAAGCTCCTTCCTTGGGAACTATACTCAGGATCTCAGCATCAAAGCCATAGCTTTGTACTGTGTCTGTGAACATCTGTACTTTATCTCGATTTAGTTTGATAGATAAAATAAATAGCCTCCATTAGCAAGCTGTGTCCTAAGGTAACTGCTTCTTCACTTTATGCCATTTTGGCTTATGAAAGCTTTCATAGGAATGCTCCACTTTCGGATGGAGGGAGAAACCTGTATCCACACACACACACGATCTAATATATCTGTACCTACCTGTGTGTGCACACATGTAGCCATGAGCTCAAGTTCACTGATATCTCCCATTCCCCTCCAATACTACACAGGGTTTATTTTGCCTTCCCCCTTTAGTTATTTGTAAGTTCTTCTCCAACAGTGAGAAATCTGTCTCTCTCATTATCTGCAATGCATCCAATTATTTGCTTAATCCTAGTGTTAACACAGCTAACGTAGTTTTAGAATTGATAATCCATATCACAGTGAAAACAAATCTATTGACTAGAGTACAATATTTATTTAGTTAGTTAGTTCTTCAAAATATGTTGTTTCAAGGTTACTTATGTTAGTTCTACACTCCCCTCTCCCTTGCCCCCTGTAAGTGTAGTTATTTCATTCATTTGAAATACAGTAAGGGTCATCAGTTTCTGTTTGTATTCCATTTTGAATGCCTCCACTCCACCTCACCGGAGTCCTTGATGGTTTTATTTTTTTGAGTATGTGAGACATTAACATGACTCTAAAAATCCAAACTATACAAAAAGTGTGCACAGAAAAGTGCTAACTCCTCCCCTCCCCCCCCCCCCGACATGTTTTCTACCCACTCCCATCCTTCCACGCCCCGTGGGTAATGAACTTCATTATATTTTCTGGTTATCCTTCCTGTATTTCTTTTTTTGCACAAATGAGCAGATACATGTATAGTTTCTAATCATTTCTTTCTTATACTAGTGATAGCAGACTATAGATTCTCTTTTGTGCTTTGCTTTTTTCACTTAGCACTAGGTACTGGAAAGTGCTTTATTCAGTTTGCAGAGCTCTTCCTCATTCTTTTGTACGTTTGCGTGCTTCTTCGTTGTACTGTCTGTGAAATAAAATTCATATTTTATGGCAAGACAAGAAAAATTTAAACGTAAAATATTTTCTCTGCCCTTTGGCCTCCTCTCTCCCCTCTACTGTGCACTGTATACCTGCATTTTGCATCGAACAAACCTCCCCATCGGCGGAAATACCTGCTCAACCATAAAGAGCAGCATTCCCCTAGCATCAACAAGACAACTCCTTCAAAGATAACATTCCTTCTTGATCTTGTAAGGGGCCATGATGACACTTAGATCTGGATTGCGTAAACTGTTAGTAATATGTCATTTAAGGTACAACCCTCTGTCTCAAAAAACTTATATAACAGTGTTTTGATTTCTAAAAGGCAGAACAGTTCTCAGAGCTTTCTGAGATGTTGTTCCCAAGGCTATAATCCTCAATTTGGCTGGAATAAAACTTTCCATTTCTTTCTTGGATCGACTGATTACTTTTTCATTGAGAGTCATTTATTCAGCAGTCCTCTGATGGGCATTAAGTGGTTGCTGGTCTGCAGCTGAGCCCTGTTGTTCACTGCCAGAGGTCCTGGCCTGCATGCTGTCTACGCTTGAGTGTCCCCTGCCCTTGATTCCTCACTATCTGGTCTAGCCCTCTGTGATATTGTGATTTATAATAAATATATATTTGGTCTGCATCCCTGTTCCTGGCACAGAGCTCCTGAAACTCTTGGAATTTCCTAAGTGAAAAGAACAGTAAAGGTGTCTTGATATTCATAACAAACCCCTTTCAACCACTCCTGGGTTTATGTCAATGAGGTGCTTTTAGAAAGCACCTATGGATGGGGGCTGGTTGCTGTGGAAACAAACCGTGGGAATAGGAGGGTTGAAAGTTTCTTTACCCTCTACCCCTCCAACTTCCAATGGCCAATTATTCATCAATCATGCCTATGTAATGAAGCCTCCATAAAACCTCCAAAAGATGGCATTCGGAGAGTTTCTGGATTGGTGAACTTATGGAGATGTCAAGAGAATGGTGCACCTGGAGAGGGCCTGTGAGTTCTATGCCCTTTCCCCATACACCTTGCCCTATGTGTCTCTTCCATCTAGCTGTTCTAGAGTTATAGGCTTTTATAATAAACTGGTAATCTAGTAAGTAAAATGTTTCTCTGAGTTCTGCGAGCTGCTCTAGCCAGTTAATTGAAGTTGTTGGAATCTCTGATCTATGGTCAGAGCATAGGTGACAACCTGTGGCATCAGAAGAGGAAGGGGGGCAGTCTTGTGGGACTGAGCCCTTAACTTGGGGATCTGACACTATTTCCAGGTATGCAGTGTCAGAATTGAGTTGAATTGTAGGACACCCAGTGGGTGTTGGACAATTTCTCACTGGCATTGGAAGAAAAAACATATTGTAGTTGGAATCAGAATGATACCCTCCAAAACCTCAATAGAGGCCAAGGTGTCAGGCCATGTCCAGCCAGAGATACCTGTGGGCACAGCTTGACTTTCTGTGAGTCAAGGAGTGGCAGTTGCTGGGTTCACTGGCCTGGGGAAGCCCCCAGCCAAGAGTGCAGATGCAAAATGTGAACACAGACATGAAGCAGGAGTAGAATGTTGGGAGATGTGTTAACACAGGTGCCGAAACTGAAGGGCAAAACGATCTGAAGTCAGAGAAACGCGTCCCATTTGAAATGAGCAGGCAGAAATGAGTCTGGCTGTTGAAGTTCTGTCCAGGAACTAGACTGTGAGATTTGCTGGGCTGGGACATAGGCTCAAAGCATCTGACCTGTACCACGCTCTGTGTGACTGTTGGGACATGTGTGTCTGCTGGCTCTGGTGGCTATGGCTTGCTGTGCTGTGTCTGTGTACACCCACTCGGCTGGCCTGAACTCTTCTGGGAAGAGAAGTACCCTTCTGGCTTCTGTCCCACCCCAGTGAGCTGGCTTAATTCCATCTTGCAGCCCCTCGCTGTCTTCAAGGTCAGGTCATAACTTACAGGCTCTGTGTGGCTGAATTCTGAGCACCACAGTTATCTCCCATGATCCATACTCATTCCATGTGGAGCAGGCAGGCCAGATTTGCAGATAAAGGAAGTAGAAACACGTAAAGGTCATATGATTTGCTCAAGGTCAGCTAGCTATTTTTTGACGGAGGGACCCCTTATTCATTAGGTGCAATAAGCATAGTGCCTAAGGCCCACTTTCAGAGGTCTGTCAAAATGTTTTCCTTTTAATTTATTTTAAAAATCAGAAGAAAAAAAAAATACTGTAATAATAAATGAATATGTAATAATGAACCCAACCTGGATTGCATTAGCCTGTACACCAACAGAGTTGTAAAATATAATTTTTAATATTTTTTAATGGAGGAAGAGACCCACAAAGGCAAAAGTACTTAAGGCCCATGAAAGTCATAAGGGTGGCCCTGTAGTGACAGAGCTCGGACTATAAAGTTTTCTGTTCTGCATCCCGTGTTCCGTTGGTCTAGGCCAGGTGAGGGTCTAGACGACTCAAGCCTTGAAAAACAGGAATCTGAGGGTAATGTCCATAGGGGCCACACATGAAATGGCCTTAAAGGGACCAGGAGAGCCAAAGAGAAGAGGAGAACCCCCCTCACTTGGACCAATTCTTTCTTAATTTGCATCCCATTTGGTATTGGCAAAAGTCCAAGGGATCTGGGTCAAGAGTGCACGTGGGGACGGAGGACTGGTTACCTAAGAGGCAGTGTGGACCCAACACGTGTTTTGAAATGTCTTTACATCCACATTCAGTTACTTACTCTTACTTGCTGTGTAGACTTTGGAAGTTTTAAAATGGAGATAATAATTTTCCTTCGCAGAACTGGTCAGAAGATTAGAGGAAGTAAAGTGGGTAAGGTCCCAGGCACTCTTCATATCCAGCAGGTGTAATTTAGCTCTTTTCCTCCCACCTGTGTGCCTGCCACAGCCTGTACATGGGGTCTTCTCTCTCTCTCTCCTTTGGCTACTACTTGAACCTGTCTGTGCTGACATTCTTATTGCTTTCTGTTATACTCAGGGCAAGTGGAATTGGAGAACAGTCCACTGGATTCATTTTAGATTATAAATAGAAAAATTATTGAATTTTTTCCCCAGGTCACTTGCATTTACCCCAGCCATTTGTTACTGAGGCAAGCAGTCCTGAACACAATAGGACATGACAACAGGAAATGTAGCCTGAAGAATAAGCAATTATTTGCTGCAAAGAACTAAAATAAGCACATCAGGTAGGTACCAAGAGGGACTCTTGTCAGGTTTTCATCAGCCCTGTTGGGTGTGGAGAGTAAATGGTAGTTATAAATACGACTTCCATGTGGCTCCGTGTCATTGCTCTCTGTGTCCTTTTGTTGAGTACTGGCTCTTTGAACTCAGTGTGTTTGTTTGACACAGCGAACCTGAAACAAACCTGGAGGGGACCTGTCTACCTGCCCTCCTCCGTGACTAGGTAAGTCCTGGGCTTGGCAAGAGGGAGTGGTCGTCATCACACCTGCTCGTTGAAAGAAGTGTGGCATCTTGCTGGTCAGGACATACAAAACCCAGATGCACGAGGCTGGGTTCTGCTGCCTGACTTAGCTCTTCTCATGGAGAAAGTCAGCTCCAAAGAAAGGAGGGCAAAAAGCGGGCTGGGGAGCCCAGGCTGGGGCGTTGGTCCTCCTGTGTCCAGTCAGCTAATCTTCCACCCTGGGTGCTGCATCCTAGGAGTGGGCTGGGAAGGCACTGGAGGAGGGTTTGGACAGCTTTGTTCTCAGTCCAAATTTGGCTTCTGAATTATAGGATGACCTGACTTTTCTACCTGTAAAATGGGGGTTTTGTCAGGTTCACTGAGAGGTAAAAAGTAACCCACAGGTCGGCGGCAGCATCTTGCCTCCTCTCTGACTCTGCTCCTGCAATTCTGTTTGAGGTCTGATTTGTCTCTTATCAAAAACAAATGCAAACTGGCTCCTTCAGTGGTGCCAAGAAGCCACTCACAACAAGTACTGGGTGAGCTCATTCACTCTCGTGAAGGTTCCAGGGCCCAGGAAGTGGTGTCAGAGTGCACACCGCCCTCCTCTGATCTCGGGTGGCCTCAGCCTACAGTAGCTTGAAGCAGGATTTCGGTTTCCCAGCCAGAGATTGAAGTCAGGCCGTGGCAGTGAGAACGCTGAATCCTAGCCACCAGATCACCAGGGCCAGTGGCCAGTGACAAGGCCCCTGGCCCATCGGCTTTGTAGAAATGAATTCCCACAAAGAGATGGAAAGTAGTAAAACAAGTAAAGTGTTTATTAGGAAGGAAAAGGGTACGTGTGGATAGACACACGAGTGGGCTCAGAGAAAGGGTTGCACGCTTGTGGTAGTTTGAATCACATATATGGGGCATTTCTTCCATGTTTCCCCTGGCCAATCATCTTGCTTTGCCTGGCGCCGAGTCCGTATTTGGTTTATCTCAGGGTCCTCCCATGTGTGCACGCGCATCTCTTAACCAAGATGGATTCTAGCGAAGAGGCCTATGGGTAGGCTGACATCACCTACTGTGGAGTGGCGCCCGCTCCCTTTTGCCTTTCTGCGCATGTGTAGTCTGGAAGTTCTCCTTGACCTGGAGAATGAGAAATATGTGGTCTCCTTCTCTCTTATCTGGGCAGGGCTCAGCTTCTCCTCCCTCCTGCTATTGTCTGCATCTTGGAGTACCTGTCCACAGGGGACAAACTCCGCTGCTCGGCCTGGGGCCCATCTATCTCCTGCCTCACCTCCACCTGGTAGGCTTGCCCCCTGCCCTCTCCCCACTCTACTGCACCCCTGCAGGGTATTCTTCCTCCTCATCAGAATCAAGCCTGTTGATTGGTGTTTCCCTCCTGAGCACAGGAGGGCTCCCTTTCTCTTCACAGATAGCACCTACTTTGAGCTTCACTGTAGCTCCTCCATGTGGCTTTGTCCCATGTGGGGGAACACTCGTTCTTTAAGGTCAAATCAACCATCACATGGCAGAAACAGGCCCTAATTGGGAGAGTTAATCACAGTTCATTTCAAATCCAAATACAGAGTTTGGATGCAGTCTTGCGTCAGGATGGCTATGATTTTATCATAAAGAGTTGCAAGGACACTTAGAAATTATCTATTTCACTGTTTTGTTTTTCAGTTTGTGTTTTGCAAAAGCAATTAGTGAGGCAAGGACAACAGTTTAAAAAATGAGATGAAGTTGAATAAAAACAGTACAAAATAGATTAGAGCACTGCAAACAAGATGAACTTTATATATTATTTAATGAAACTTCTGTTTTGATTGTATGAGTGTGAAAGCCTTGTATATTGGACCATAAAATCAGTTTCTTATTGAGATCAGTCTCAGAAAAATTTGAAAACTATGGATTCCACTTCATTGTTTCTCAAACTCTCTTCTCTGGATCATTTGCATCAGAATTACCTTAGGGAGGGCTTGTTAAAAATGCAGATTCCAGCTTTCTCAGCTTGGTGAGTCTGTGAGGAACTGAGATGCTAGGGTACCCTGGGCACCAGGAGCCAAAGCAGGTTTGAGGAGAGCACCAAGGTAGCCCTGGAGACACCTCAGTGCTGGGCAAAAGACCACTGCCCTTGGCCCCCAAGTTCCTCCTCTCCCACCTGGCCCCAGCCCCTGCCCAGACTGTCCTATGTGGTGTGAAGGCCCACACTGAGGTGCGCTGCATGGCAACATGCTCTTTCAGGTTGCGAAGACCAAGATAAAGCCGTGGGGCTGACAGGGTCTCGGTGCTCTGGCTGGGTGTCAGGCCTGAGCCTCTGAGGTGGGAGAGCCAAGTTCAGGACATTGGCCCACCTCCCAGCCCCACATAATATCAAACAGTGAAAGCTCTCCCACAGATCTCCATCTCATCGCTAAGACCCAGCTCCACTCAATGACCAGCAAGCTACAGCACTGGACACCCTATGCCAAACACCTAGCAAAACAGGAACACAAACCCACCCATCAGAGAGGCTGCCTAAGATCATAATCAGTTCACAGACACCCCAAAACACACCACTGGACACAGTCCTGCCCACCAGAAAGACAAGAACCAGCCTCATCCACCGGAACACAGGCACCAGACCCCTCCACCAGGAAGCCTACACGACCCACTGAACCAATCTTACCCACTGGGGGCAGACACCAAAAAAAATGGGAAATACAAACCTGCAGCCTGCAAAACGGAGACCCCAAACACAGAGAGTTAAGCAAAATGAGAAGACAGAGAAATACACAGCAGATGAAGGAGCAAGGGAAAAACCCACCAGACCAAACAAGTGAAAAGGAAATAGGCAGTCTACCTGAAAAACAATTCAGAGTTATGATAGTAAAGATGATCCAAAATCTTGGAAATAGAATGGAGAAAATACAAGAAACATTTAACAAGGACCTAGAAGAACTAAAGAGCAAACAAACAATGATGAACAACACAAGAAATGAAATTTAAAATTCTCTAGAAGGAATCAATAGCAGAATAACTGAGGCAGAAGATCGGATAAGTGACCTGGCAGATAAAATAGTGGCCATAACTACCACAGAGCAGAATAAAGAAAAAAGAATTGAGGACAATGTCAGAGACCTCTGGGACAACATTAAACGCACCAACATTCTAATTATAGGTATCCCAGAAGAAGAAGAGAAAAAAAAGGGACTGAGAAAATATTTGAAGAGATTACAGTTGAAAACTTCCCTAATATGGGTAAGGAAATAGTCAATCAAGTCCAGGAAGCTCAGAGAGTCCCACACAGGATAAATGCAAGGATAAACACGCCAAGACAAATATTAATCAAACTATCAAAAATTAAATACGAAGGAAAAATATTAAAAGCAGCAAGAGAAAAGCAACAAATAATATACAAGGGAATCCCCATAAGGTCAACAGCTGATCTTTCAGCAGAAACTCTACAAGCCAGAAGGGAGTGGCAGGATATATTTAAAGTGATGAAAGGGAAAAACCTACAACCAAGATTACTCTACCCAGCAAGGATCACATTCAGATTCGTTAGAGAAATTAAAACCTTTACAGACAAGCAAAAGCTAAGAGAATTCAGCACCACGAAACCAGCTTTACGACAAATGCTAAAGGAACTTCTCTAGGCAGGAAACACAAGAGAAGGAAAAGACTTACAATAACAAACCCAAAACAATTAAGAAAATGGTAATAGGAACATACATATCAATAATTACCTTAAATGTAAATGGATTAAGTGCTCCATCCAAAAGACATAGACTGGCTGAATGGACACAAAAACAAAACCCATATATATGCTGTCTACAAGAGACCCACTTCATACCTAGGGACACATACAGACCGAAAGTGAGGGGCTGGAAAAAGATATTCCATGCAAATGGAAATCAAAAGAAAGCTGCAGTAGCAATTCTCACATCAGACAAAATAGACTTTAAAATAAACACTATTACAAGAGACAAAGAAGGACACTACATAATGATCAGGGATCAATCCAAGAAGAAGATATAACAATTGTAAATATTGATGCACCCAACACAGGAGCTCCTCAATACATTAGACAAATGCTAACAGCCATAAAAGGGGAAATCAACTGTAACACAATCATAGTAGGGGACTTTAACACCCCGCTTTCACCAATGGACAGATCATGCAAAGTGAAAATAAATAAGGAAACACAAGCTTTAAATGATACCTTAAACAAGATGGACTTAATTGATATTTATAGGACATTCCATCCAAAAACAACAGAATACACTTTCTTCTCAAGTGCTCATGGAACATTCTCCAGGATAGATCATATCTTGGGTCACAGATCAAGCCTTGGTAAATTTAAGAAAATTGAAATCATATCAAGTATCTTTTCCAACCACAAAGCTATGAGACTATATATCAATTACAGGAAAAAATCTGTAAAAAATACAAACACATGGAGGCTAAACAATACACTACTAAATAACCAAGAGATCACTGAAGAAATCAAAGAGGAAATCAAAAATTACATAGAAACAAATGACAATGAAAACATGACGACCCATAACCTATGGGATGCAGCACAAGCAGTTCTAAGAGGGAAGTTTATAGCAAAACAAGCCTACTTCAAAAAACAAGAAAAATCTCAAATAAACAACCTAACCTTACACCTAAAGCAGTTAGAGAAAGAAGAACAAAAAAACCCCAAAGTTAGCAGAAGGAAAGAAATCATAAGGATCAGATGAGAAATAAATGAAAAAGAAATGAAGGAAACGATAGCAAAGATCAATAAAACTAAAAGCTGGTTCTTTGAGAAGATAAACAAAACTGATAAACCTTTACCAGCCTCATCAGGAAAAAAAGAGAGAAGACTCAAATCAATAGAATTAGTAATGAAAAAGGAGAAGTAACAACTGACACTGCAGAAATACAAAGGATCATGAGAGATTACTACAAGCAACTATATGCCAATAAAATGGACAACCTGGAAGAAATGGACAAATTCTTAGAAAGGCACAACCTTCCAAGACTGAACCAGGAAGAAGTAGAAAATATAAACATACCAAACACAAGCATTGAAATTGAGACTGTGATTAAAAATCTTCCAACAAACAAAAGCCCAGTACCAGATGGCTTCACAGGCGAATTCTATCAAACATTTAGAAAAGAGCTGACACCTATCCTTCTCAAACTCTTCCAAAATATAGCAGAGGGAGGAACACTCCCCAACTCATTCTACGAGTCCACCATCACCCTGATACCAAAACCAGACAAAGATGCCACAAAAAAAGAAAACTACAGGCCAATATCACTGATGAACATAGATGCAAAAATCCTCAGCAAAATACTAGCAAACAGAATCCAACAGCACATTAAAAAGATCATACACCATGATCAAGTGGGATTTATCCCAGGAATGCAAGGATTCTTCATTATATGCAAATCAATGTGATACACCATCTTAACAAATTGAAGGAGAAAAACCATATGATCATCACAATAGATAAAGAAAAAGCTTTTGACAAAATTCAACACCCATTTATGATAAAAACCCTCCAGAAAGTAGGCATAGAATGAACTTACCTCAACAGAATAAAGGCCATATATGACAAACCCACAGCCAACATCGTTCTCAATGGTGAAAAACTGAAACCATTTCCACTAAGGTGAGGAACAACACAAGGTTGCCCACTCTCACCACTATTATTCAACATAGTTTTTGAAGTTTTAGCCACAGAAATCAGAGAAGAAAAAAAAATAAAAGGAATCCAAATCGGAAAAGAAGAAGTAAAACTGTCACTGTTTGCAGACAACATGATACTATATATAAAAAATCCTAAAGATGCCACCAGAAAACTACTAGAACTAATCAATGAATTTGTAAAGTAGCAGGATACAAAAGCAACCCACAGAAATCTCTTGCATTCCTATACACTAACAACGAAAGATCAGAAAATGAAATTAAGGAAACAATCCCATTCACCATTGCAACAAAAAGAATAAAATACCTAGGAATAAACCTACCTAAGGAGGTACAAGACCTGTACTCAGAAAACTATAAGGCACTGATGAAAGAAATCATGACGACACAAACAGATGGAGAGATATACCATGTTCTTGGATTGGAAGAATCAATATCGTGAAAATGACTATACTACCCAAAGCAATCTACAGATTCAATGTAATCCCTATCAAATTACCAATGGCATTTTTTACAGAACTAGGACATAAAATCTTAAAATTTGTATGGAGACACAGAAGACCCCAAATAGCCAAAGCAATCTTGAGGGAAAAAGTGGAGCTGAGAAATCAGACTCCCTGACTTCAGACTATACCACAAAGCTACAGTAATGAAGACAATATGGTACTGGCACAAAAACAGAACTATAGATCAATGGAACAGGATAGAAAGCCCAGAGATAAACCCATGCACCTATGGTCAATTAATCTATGACAAAGCAGGCAAGGATATACAATGGAGAAAAGGCAGTCTCTTCAATAAGTGGTGCTGGGAATACTGGACATCTCCATGTAAAAGAATGATACTAGAACACTCCCTAACACCATACACAAAAATAAACTCAAAATGGATTAAAGACCTAAATGTAAGGCCAGACACTGTAAAACGCTTAGAGGAAAACATAGGCAGAACACTCTATGACATAATTCACAGCAAGATCCTTTTTGACCCACCTCCTAGAGAAATGGAAATAAAACCAAAAATAAACAAATGGGGCCTAATGAAACTTAAGAGCTTTTGCACAGCAAAGGAAACCATAAACAAGACGAAAAGACAACCCTCAGAATGGGAGAAAATATTTGCAAATGAAGCAACTGACAAAGGATTAATCTCCAAAATTTACAAGCAGCTCATGCAGCTCAATATCAAAAAAACAAACAACCCAATCAAAACATGGGCAGAAGACTTAAATCGACATTTCTCCAAAGAAGATATACAGATTGCCAACAAACACATGAAAGGATGCTCAACATCACTAATCATTAGAGAAATGCAAATGAAAACTACAATGAAATATCACCTCACACCAGTCAGAATGGCCATCATCAAAAAATCTACAATCAATAAATGCTGGAGAGGGTGTGGAGAAAAGGGAACCCTCTTGCACTGTTGGTGGGAATGTAAATTGATACAGCCACTATGGAGAACAGTATGGAGGTTCCTTAGAAAACTAAAAATAGAACTACCATACGACCCAGCAATCCCACTACTGGGCATATACCCTGAGAAAACCATAATTCAAAAAGACTCATGTACCACAATGTTCATTGCAGCACTATTTACTATAGCCAGGACATGGAAGCAACCTAAGTGTCCATCGACAGATGAATGAATAAAGAAGATGTGGCACATGTATACAATGGAATATTACTCAGCCATAAAAAGAAATGAAATTGAGTTATTTGCAGTGAGGTAGTTGGACCTAGAGGCTGTCATACAGAGTGAAGTAAGTCAGAAAGAGAAAAACAAATACCGTATGCTAACACATATATATGGAATCTAAAAAAAAAAAAATGCTGTTGAAGAACCTAGGGACAGGACAAGAATAAAGATGCAGACATAGAAAATGGATTGAGGACACAGGGAGTGGGAAGGGTAAACTGGGACAAAGTGAGAGAATGGCATGGACATATATACACTACCCGATGTAAAATAGATAGCTAGTGGGAAGCAGCCGCATAGCACAGGGAGGTCAGCTCGGTGCTTTGTGACCACCTAGAGGAGTGGGATAGGGAGGGTGGGAGGGAGACGCAAGAAGGAGGAGATATGGGGATATATGTATACGTATGGCTGATTCACTTTGTTATAAAGCAGCAACTAACACACCATTGTAAAGCAATTATACTCCATTAAAGATGAGTTTAAAAAAATGCAGATTCCAGGGGCTGCCTACTTGGCCTCTCTGCGTGAAAGGCGGAGGAATCTTCATTTGTCACAAGTTTCCCTGTTTAGTTTTATGCTTATGCACCTAACACACATTGAGCTCCTCGGTGGCAGGAACAGTTCTTTGTGCTTGATGTGTACTGTTCACTCATTAATACACATGAGGAGCATGAGATGTGGAGGGCTAAGTGGAGGGCTGGCATTCAGTGACATGTTCCCTACCCCGGCACTCAACTGCCCCCACCTGGTGGAATGAGCGCTCGATTTGGAGATCCTCTATTTCAAAAGTCATGGACCAGAGACCAGGAGACTCTCATTCAGCAACTGCCCAGTCACATGAATAGTTAATAGAATAGCCAAGACTATAGGCCTGCCTCTCTGCACATGGGGGCTGGCTCCGAGCCTGGGGCCCTGCATCTTCCATATCTCAAGGGAGGTCAGGACAAGCTTCTTGAGCAGCCTGTTCACTGTGACAATTCTCTTTCCCTCTGTCTTATTCCATTCAGGCCACTATAACAAATTACCATAAACTGAGTGGCTTAAACAATAAACATTTATTTCCCAGAGTTTTGGAAGCTGGGGAGTCCAAGGTCAATGTGCCAGCAGATCCAGTGTCTGGTGAGGGATCCCTTCCTGGCTTGTAGATGGCCATCTTCTGGTTGTATATCCCATGGCAGGGAGAGAGAAAGAGAGAGAGAGAGAGAGAAAGTCTAGTTAGCTCTCTTCCTCTTCTTATAAGGACACTATCCCAAGTAAGGATTTGATATTGGTAGAAGCTTAAAGACACTAAACTCATTCATGAGGGCTCCACCCTCATGACCTAATCACCTCCCAAAGGCCTCACCTCCTAATACCATCACATTGGGGGTTAAGAATTCAACATATGAATTTGGAGACACAAACATTCAGTCCTTAGCACCCTCTGCTTCCAACCTCAGTTTCTTCCTTGGCTGACACGCTTGTTTTTCTCCCAGACAGAAGGAGAATTGTCCCAAGGTCATGCTTGCATTTTCCCAAGGCTGTGCTACAGAATGGCCTCATCAGTGGTGTCACCTCAGCGCCAGATGGAGTTTCTGGAAACTGGTACAAAATGCATTGCCTTTCAACCCTTGAAGTTGAGGTTAGGAAGGGTCATTTTCATTTCCACACACATGATTTTTATTTAGATATGACTCCCTCGGAGGATGGACTGAGTCACGGTAATTTATTCAAGAATCGAATCCAAATGCTCCTCCTCTCAGTATGTGTGATTTCAATTGCTTTGAACCAGTATGAATATGTAGATCCAACCGCATGTCTTTAAACTTCCCTCAGTAGTGAATCCCTACAAAGCATGTCAAATTTGCCCTTGGATTCCATTAGCCTGTCCCCTGGCCAGTTCCCTGCCCTTGCTCCCTCCTGCTCATCAGACACTGTGTTCAGGTGCCAGCAGGTAAGTCTTTGTCAGCTGAACATCAAGGGGTGATGGACAACAGGTCTCCTTGAGAAGAGGGACAAGGGTCTTCCCACTGCTGTAGTCCCCTGCTACATTAGGGGGACCGGGAGAATCCTTGTGTTTTCCTTCTTTTGCATGTCTCATCAATAAAGCATTGTGAAGTGCTTGGCTGTTCCCTGAGTAGCCCCACTTTCCTCAGACCTCATTTACCCACAATGGAGGGAAACAAAAATAATATTTCCCTGATTTGTGTCCCCAGAAGCACAGTGAAGACAACCAGCTCTATTTAAAACACCACCAGTTCTTTTTGGAGGTTCCAGGGAGTCTCAAGACCCCACCAAAGTCTTGATGCCCATGAGGCTCATGTTTCAGAGCTACCGCTCCAGGCAGGACCACCCCTCACCCCCCAACCCCCCCGTCAGAGTGAATGCCCATGTCAGGAGAAGGTGCTGTCTCCCGAGGCCCATCAAGCTGCCTACCCTCACAAGGAAAGGCGTCTGTCCACCCCACAGCCTCCACTGAGCTGAAATCACCTCAATTCCCAAGCAGAAGTGAGGACGGTGCCCCTGTGTCACATGGAAGCTCCCTGGAAACTGCTTCCTGTAGCAACTCCCTCCTGGGTTGTGGAGTCCAGGAGCCCCAGCCTCTCTCTGCATCCCTCCCCCTCCCCCTCCCCCAAGCCCTGTCCATAGTCATGGGCCATGCAGACTTCTACCTCCCTTGCCAGTTCTCTTAGGCAAATAGGTGCCCACAGATGGCCCAGTCCACAGCTCCTCAGACATGCTCAGGCAGGTCCGAATCGGGTGTAGGGCTTCATTCTCCTGGTTATTGCATGTATGTCTGTATTACCCCTCTGAGGAGTTGACGCACAGTGAGGTCCTTATGTCTCCTGGGTAGCAAGCACAGAGCTAGCACTGTAGTTCATTGTTAAATGTAGGAAGCTCTGCTGTGGCTAGGGAGATGCAAAACCTTTAGCATGAGAGATGAGCACTAAAAGGCAGCACTATGGCATTTTCTTAGTGAGATGCATTTAGGAATACATGGCGCTTCACATCTGAAAATCCTAATGTCTAACCAGTTTGTGTTGTTTTGCCTATTGTATTTGGAGGAAGGAGTTGGATACAGTGAGAAGGGAGAAAATTGCAGACGGCTTCCTCACACTGGCTTAGATTGTCATAGTGGATGGGGTCACAGGTCACTCTGTGGGCAGGTTGGCAGAAGCTGATTTTTCAACACAATCCCTGAATTCACGTTTGCCCTCCTCGAAGCTCTTCTCCCCACTGAGACCAAAGCAATCTTTTCAAAAGTACAATTCTCATTGTGTTCTTCCTGTGTTTAAAACTTTCCCATAGCTTCCTGGGGGCCTTAAAATTAAGACCCATATCGTTAATGTGTATACCCTCTGCCCTTCTCTCCTGAGGCTTCTAACCCTGGCTCCCACCCTGAACCTGCCTGTAGCTTCTCAAGTGTACTCTGAGAAGCCTTTACCCTTTAGCTCATCAGTGCTTCTGGGGGAAGATTTTCTTGATTCCCCAGATGATCTCCCTGTTATATGCTCTCACAGTACCATATACCTCTCCTTGTTCTTATCAGAGCATTAATTAGTGTGAACCTGAATTAATATCTATCTGTCCCACCAGCCAGTAAGTTCCATGAAGTGGGGACATGACTGCTTGGCCTCATTTTTCTCAGTTCCAGATACAGAACACGGAGGCCCTCAAAAAGTGTTTGTTAAATGAACAACACTGGAGAAGCCATTTAATGTTTTAAAACCTTAGCTGTCTTATTTGTAAGATGGGGATAATAGTCTTATCTACCACATAGAAGTTTTGTGAGAATTCAAGTGTTAATAAAATGAAATTTAACTGAGTAAATTTTGAAGATCTTATTGGTTTTATTCAATGATTCATGAATCAAGAAGCATCTCATCTAGCAGATAGAAAGAAACTCTGAGGAGCAGTACAAAATGAAGACTTTTATAGGCAAAGGGGAGTGGGACAAGGAAGTTTTACTAGCAAAAATTGGATTAGTTGTGGCAAGGTCATTTTCCTTTAGGGGATGGCAGGGTGTTTATCAGGCAGATTACCTCACTAATGCTGACCAGGTGATTCCAGATTGATTGGTTTAAGATTCTATTTCTGGGAGAGCAGAAACTATAATTAAGTATTAAGTCTTGGTATGGTGATGTGGGGCTTAGCATAAGTGACTCCATTTTGGTCCCGCTGTCTTGTTTTTAACAATTTTCCCCTTTTGATCAGACTCTCGGCCTGAGGGATGTGATTAGATTTTAAGACATTAGCACTACTCCCAACTACTGCCCCAAGTTCTCACAGTTTTTGCTGATCCTCTGTGTAGTAATCACAAGTCATAATGTTTTTTTTTTTTTTCCTCAATCTCTGTGTATTCACAAGACATGACTTCGGGTTCATATTCCTTAAGTCAGTCATTCTCTTCATTCTTTTTCTGACATTTTCATCTTAGGGAGATCATTTGCTTGGTGGTTAGTGGCTGTGGGTGTTAGTGGCTATTAGTGGATCATTTGCTTGGTGGTTAAAGCTTTTGAGAGAATAGAGTGCACCAGGGAGACAACTATGATTAGTATAAGCAGGATAATTCCCGATGTTTGGAGTGCACTTTGGAGCTATGGTCCTCAATACCCAAACCAATCAAAATGAAATAAGTCCAAGAAAGACTCCATTGAAGGAGTCACCTTTTAAGCCAAGTCTTTCTCAGTGACCTTATGTAACTGAGCTTCAACTTCCCCAGAAGTGTTATTTCAGGTGCAGCAGGAGGTGTTGGCCACAGCACAGACACCTCCTTGCTTGGCTGAAAGATAATCAAGGGCTATCCTGTTATCAAGAACTTTGGCCAGAGAGTCTAAGTATTTCTGTTGGGCAACTATTGCTTTAGCAGCAGATTCTGCAGTATCTTCAAGAGTTAAGGAGAGGTTCCTGATCATAGACTTATTTGCACCTACTCCTAGTCAGGATAATAGAGATCTGCTAAAGGAAGGTAATTTTGAACAATGAATGCCTCTTGGTAATTCCCATTTGAGTCTGTGGTTCAGAGATGAAAGATGACAGCCATGGAGCCCAGTAGAATTCAAGGTTCTGGAGACCACAGAGGTGGTTTTACTTTGGTTACCCTTGCCTTGTGTCCCTTTCTTTGTCTAGAGCCTGGACACAAGTTTCCCCAGCTCTGAGGTTGTTAACAAGAGACAGGGAAGTGGACCCCCATGGTTAGAGAGTTTGACACAATGGGGTGGGGTCTGAGTTTGTTCCAGAAAAACTGAAGCATTAGAAATCAGGGAGAAGTTTGCCCTGAGCAGAAACACATAATCACCAGGGTCATGGCAAACCCAACAGTCATTTGGGTGTTGGACTACCCCCCTTTACAGTGGTCTGAGATATGTGAACAAAGGTATTGTATTTTCAGGCCATGGCAAGGCAAAAGGTGGACAAAAGAATCATAAAAACCTTTATGAAAAATGACGGTCAGAGAGGGAGGAGGAATGGAAAGAATGTTCTTGATCTGATGTTTCGGGACTAAGCAGTCTACCTAGACGTTGGCTACTTCTCTTCCTAGTCAATTTGATTCTGAGGTCTCCAGTGTTTGCACAGGTGTCAGGTGTAGCCTTTTTAGTTGCAAAATACGCACCCAAGTTTTGACACCTTGTAATTTGGCAGCAGTATTGGTGACCAAGAGTTCTTGGTACAGTCCTTTCCATGAATCTCAATTCTGCAAAAGCATTAGAGTAAAACAACTGTCTGTAGATGACAAAAGACTTTAAAATGCCCATGATTAAAGATCTGATGAGCATTCATTATAATGGAATTGACAAGAAATTTGGTCATTTCTATGACACATAACATTTTAGGATGATAACTGGAATTAAGACTGATAACATACCAGTATGTACCAGACTTCAGGAAATTCATACAATTTCTGAAACACTTATAACATATACCTATACAAATTCCACATAAAGAAGGCTTAGTATCACTTCTTATCTGACAATGTTTCTCATGTAATTTAACATATCATTTAAGCCTAATTAGTTTAACATCTCCCTTTTTATAAGGAGATGTTCTTTTTTAAGAACAAATATTTTGAGAGGTTCCAGGGGCTCTCTGGAAAATCCCAAATTTAATTGAAGGTCAAAAAAACTTCATCTAGAATTAAATTTGGGGAAGTTTGTCAAATATATCCATTTAGCCAAAGTGACAGTAGAACATGCTAAAGGCAAATACAGAAGGTTACACAGTTGTGAGCAAAACTTAGCTTTTTTAATATTGAGAAGACTGGGTTTTCTTAAGTAATCAAAGACATGATAAAGACAATGTGAAACATGGTAAGTTATTTTGGTAGGACACAAAATTTGTGATGTCCAGGCATATCACTTAAAAGGTAAAGGAAAACCTTTGTTTACAATTTCTTATTATAAGCAGACCAAAATTCCAAAAAGTCTTTCTCCTTTTAGCAAGAGAAACCCAAATTCTAATTTTGTACCAGTAAACTTAATATTCAAATTCATATTTTTCTTACTTAAATAAATTCATTCCAATCTTAGACAGCTTGATCACACATAACTTTCAAAAGATTCCTTTTCCACAAACTTTCCACACTTTTGTACTATGTTTCCCTCCCCCTCCCCCATTTTGCTCATTCTGGAATAATCAGTCATTCTACTTTCCTTATCAGCTTTTCATACACAGTTGTTTCCTTTCACTCTTATTATTTCTAAAGAGTTTTTAATAGATTTTTTTTTTTTTTTTGTCTGCATTGGGTCTTAGTTGCAGCATGCGGGATCTTCGTTGAGGCGTGAGGGATCTTTCATTGTGGCACCCGGGCTCGTCATTGCGCCGTGCAGGCTTCTCTCTAGTTGTGGCGTGTGGGTTTTCTCTTCTCTAGTTGTAGTGCACAGGCTGCAGAGCGCGTGGGCTCTGAAGTTTGTGGCACGCGGGCTCTCTAGTTGAGGCACGTGAGCTCAGTAGTTTTGGTGCACAGGCCCAGCTGCTCCGCGACATGTGGAAACCTAGTTCCCTGAGGGATTGAACCCACGTCCCCTGCATTGGAAGGAAGAATCTTTACCACTGGACCACCAGGGAAGTCCCTCTAAGGAGTTTTAATTATATATACTGATTAATTTCTAGAAGTATGTTCTTCCACATAGTAAAGTTTCCATGTGACACAAAACATGTTTATTAATAATCTCACATATCTTAAGTTTCTCTGTATCCAAAATTAGATAAACTATGTTCAGTAATTAATATTCCAGTATTTTATTTTACTTGGAAGTGATCTAGATATTCAATGACTATCGTCATGTAATTTAACTTAGCAAAACTCTAAGGTTTCAGGATACCAAAAATATTTGTGTAAATGGTTTAAGTAAACATACCTAAAACATAATCATTGCTGAAAGTTCACCTAGAAATTTTTATCTCACTTACATCTATTTAATTCACTTGTTCTTAACAATTATTTTTAGATTACTCATGAAAATTTCATGAGATATTTCATCATCTTAAGTTATTTTTCTTGCTGACAAATTCTGTAACAGAGATAACATGATCTTATTTGAGAATAGAAATATTATATTTAATGCTGATAACTCTAAGGACATGCTTATTTTAATTAAACCAATCAACTGAAGCTGGTTTTAATTACCAGATTTTCCCAGATCATATGAACTTGAAAATCATCTGGGTTAGTTTCTATTATATTTCTGAGAGTTTTAGGAATACTTAACTCATGTAAGTGCTTAATTTTCTTTGAGCCAATTAAATAGAGCTCTATTATAAACTAATTTTAGCAATACTGTCTGGAGATAGAAAAATGTCTACAACACATGTATACAGACACACTTAAACATACAGATGCAAACAGAGACCTTAGAATTTCTGTTCTAAAATTTTAGCCATGAATCAGGGGCAATAATATAAAACTCACTAGTTATAAAAGAAGTTAGATCTAAATTGTGTTTCTGGCAGATAGAATAAGTTAAGATTACCAGCTCAGATGGCTAAAGCATTTTATTAATATTTGTGAAGACACATGATTTTTCATTTGCCTAAATTCTGAAGTCTACCTCATCCTTTTTCTCCTTCTGAAAAAACCAGCTCTCTGAAGTTTGCATTTCAAAGAGATGGCCCTCAGTTTCAAGGGAAGACCAGGTAGAACATTTACATATCAAAGGCACAGAGAAAGAATGAGAGTTTCTCCAAGAAAGACTTTTGTTTCCTAAGGCCAGAATTTTAACTATACTTACAAGCCTTTTGAGATGAATAGGCAAGGTTTTGGGACTGGTTAAAAAAGATAGGTTGGCTTTGAACTGCTTCTAGAGCTGCATTCCTGGTTTTCCAAAGATTTGTAAGATAAGGACAGTTGCTTTTAATTCCTTAAGGATTTGGGTTGTAACTTAAATGATATCAAGGGGCTGATCCACCCATCCAGCTACATTATCTTTTTTTCTTCTTCTTTTTTTTAGATTCCACATATAAGTGAATTCATACAGTATTTGTCTTTCTCTGTCTGACTTGTTTTATTTAGCTTAATACCCTCTAGGTCCATCCATGTTGTCACAAATGGCAAGATTTCATTCTTTTATATGGCTGAGTAATATTCCATTATACACACACACACACACACACACACACACATATATACATATACATATACATTTATCCATTTCACAAATCTTCTTTATCCATTCATCTATTGATGGGCACTTCGGTTGTTTCCACATCCTGGCTATTGTAAATAATGCTGCAATGAACATAGGGGTGCATATATCTTTTCAAATTAGTGTTTTCATTTTCTTTGTTAAATACCATGGAGAGAAATTGTTGGATTGTATGGTAGTTCTATTTTCAATTTTTTGAGGAATCTGTATATTGTTTTCCATAGTGGCTACACCAATTTACATTCCCACCAATACTGCATGAGGGTTTCTTTTTCTCTACACTTGTTATTTGTCTTTATGATATCAGATATATTGTTTGCAAATATCTTCTCCCATTCAGTAGGTGGCCTTTTTGTTTTGTTGATAGTTTCCTTTGCTGAGCAAAATCTTTTTAGTTTGATGTAATCCCATTTATTTATTTTTGCCTTTGTTGCCCTTGACTGAGGAGAGAGATCCAAAAAAATATTGCTAAGACGGATGTCAAAGAGTGTACTGTCTATGTTTTCTTCTAGAAGTTTTATGGGTTCAGGTCTTACATTTAAGTCTTTAATCCATTTTGAGTTTATTTTTTGTATATGGCATGAGAAAGTAGTCTTTTTTGATTCTTTTGTGTACAGCTGTCCAATTTTCTCATCACCATTTATTGAAAAGGCTGTTTTCTCCATTGTATATTCTTTTTTTTTTTTAAAGTATAGTTGATATACAATGTTGTGTTAATTTCTGCTGTACAGCAAAGTGATTCAGTTACATATACATATGAAGTTCAACTCACTTTTCTGTCCAGTCGCATCTAGCTGCAAATGGGGTATAACCCACATTTATGTCTGTCCATATTTTAGGGTCCCCTACCTGACAGTTACCAAGTCAAGTGCTCAGGACACACAGCAAGACAAACTAAAAGGTAATGGCTGCCCCTGGGAGAGAAAGGATCAATAACCAGTGGGTCTGGATTTGAAAAGGAAGGGACAACATGAAATTTTATTTTCCTCCTTCAAGTGGGCACTTACAGACAGAGATTCAGGACAGCTGATTCTGATAAGAATTCACACTCTTAGCCAACTTCTGCCAGTTTCCCCAGGATCCCAGCTGGAGGTGCCAGTATCTACCAGTACTTGGTAAGGTTTTCCATTAATTTTAATTTTAGTTTCCCTTGGTTGTCTAAGGGAATAATGTAGCAGTTTACCAGAAAAACCCTCAGAGTCCCATCAACCCTGGGAGGGGTCCATACAGGGCTCTCCCTTGAAATAAATATGACGTATCTGTAAGGCACTAACTTGGCAGCCTTTTGTTTATGGTCATGTAGTCTCTTCAGAGTGGAAAGACAGGTTAGACAGTATTAGTAGAATGACTACTCAAGTAAAAAAGAATAGAGAAGGACAGTAGGAGTTCCAAAAGTCTTATAGTCTTTTGTTTTCGGTACCTCTTGTGTCTTTAATTTTTCATTACCCTTTTGAAACAAATCCTTTAATAAAGCTATTTTGGAATTTTTGACACTTTTTGGAGGCTTTTGCATGCAAACTAAAATCAGTATCCTATTCTGTTTGTTTGATTTGGGAGCCCTTTCTTTCAAGTACATTTATTAATGACCTTGTCTGATTGAAATGTTCCTCATAATGGCCATTGTAATTCTAGGTTGTCTTAGTAAGATTTTGCCATTTTTTGATATCTATATCTTTCAGGACCACAATTCTTAGACATAAAATCAGAAGGTGGCACAGTCAAGTCTTTGGAACTTAGTGATCCCATTTCTTTAGCTAAGCCTTGGGTCTCTTGGAGCCAAATTTATACCTAAGAGGAATGTGCCGCTGGGCTGGGGATTATGTGGTATCTTATAATGTACCTCGTTGCACAGAAATTTTCTCGAGGTTGGTGGTGAGTTAGTGTCAATCTAAACTGTTCTCTAACCAACACTGTCGTCTTAGAGTTAGGTGGCAAGTGCTGGTGAGTGTACTATCAGCTTTTAAGTGCTCGATCCATGCCCACAAATTTTGCAGCTTTGGCTTTCAAGATTTCCATTAGCAATAGCCTTTACCACATGTGCACAGCAGCAGTAACCAAAGAGATGTTACCATGGACTGGCCAGTAGGAGGCCTTGTGTGTATCACCAGCAATTCCCAACATGGTACTGGGAACTGGGGAAAGGACTGAACCAGTAGACCCTAATGAATGGGGACTGAGTACTGGGATTCCAATCAACTGGGGAACTGAAGACTGAACCAAGGGCTAGGGACTTGGGTTCTTGGTGGAACCATCTGCCGACTCAAGCTGACCTGTCCTGGACTGAAAAGACAATTAGATCCAGAGCTCAATGCAAAGAGAGGGGAGCTCAGAACCGGGACGAACTTACCCACAGCCCTTGGAAACGGCAAGACAGAGGACTCAAAGTGTTCATTGGTACCAATGCTTGTGATTCTCATTGTCCCTGAGGCTGTCAGAAGTCTCCTTCATATCCTGTCACTGCCAGAAGAGTTTTGTTGTAAAAAGAAACAAAATTCAACTTAGTACATTTTAAAGATCTTAGTGGCTTTACTCAATGATTCATGAATCGGGCATCATCCCATCTAGCAGATAGAAAGGAGCTCTGATGAGCTGTACGAAAGGAAGACTTTTATAGGCAGAGGGGAGCAGGACAAGGAAGTTATACCAGCAAAAAGTGGATTGGTTGTGGCAAGATCACTTTCCTTTGGGGACAACAGGGGTTTATCAGGCAGACAACCTCACTGGTGCTGATCAGGTAATTTCTGATTGACTAGTTTATGATTTCATTCCTGGAAGAGAGGAAACTGTAATTAAATTAACTGTTAAGTCTTGGTTTGGTGGCATGAGGCTTAGCCTAAGTAACTACACTTTGGGCCTGTTGTCCTTAACACAAGTGAATAATGTTTAGAAAGCACTTAGACCATAGTCTGCCTTCACGGAAAGAGCACAACAAATGGTATCCATTATCATGCTAATTATTAGCAGGGTAGGAGCAGTAGTCATATTTGGGATAGTATGAGGACATAGCCCTCACAACGTTTTACATCAATCAAAGACCTTTAGAAAGAGTTGGTGTTCTGGTTATCTGCTTAACAAACTACCACAAAACAGTGGCTTAAAATAATAATCATCATTTGTTTTGCTCCTGCATCTGGGGTTTCACTGGACTCAGCTCTGCAGATTTTGCTCAGGGGTTTACTTAGGGTCACAGTCAGGTAGTAGCATCTTCCTTCTGGTGCTTGGGCTGGGACTTAACCAGCTGAGATCTAGAACAATGGAGGCTCCTCAGTAATCAATCTCTCTCTCTCTCTCTCTGGTCTCTCACTGTGTCCTCCCCACAAGTTGGCCTTAGCCCAGCTGAACCTTCTTATATGTCCATTGGAATGAAGGTCCCCAAGAAAGATCAGCAGAAGCTGTGGGGCCTTTTCTGAACTTGTGTGGGAGGTGACAGTGTCACTCTGCCACATTCTGTTTGTCAAAGCAGTCACAAATTTCCACCCAGACTCAAGAGAGGGGGCCCTAGACCCCATGTTCCGATGGCAAGCAGGCTGAAGGACTTGCAGACATGTCTCGCAGCCTCCACAGCTGTGGCAGAACACATAATAGCCAGAGAGTGGGGCTCACAGGCTCCTGGCATCCCAATTAAGTTTCTGGGTTAAACACCAAAACATGAATTTATGATTTAACAACCTTATATTGATACATTTCTCATAAGAGTTGATCTTCCTAGACAATATTCAGAGTCTTCATTAGACTCAAAATGAATGCTGGTCCTTTCCACTGCCAAGACTTGGGCCTTGGTGGGAGCATTTCCTAAAACATAAGGAAGAAACACAACTTCCCTTTTAGCACTTTGCAGGTCTGAGAGAGGCTGCTCCATCATATAAAATGGGTTATTTTTTGTTGTCTTTTTCCTTGAGTAAAAAGTATCCCCAAAACATTCATAATCACTGCACAAATAAGTGCACTGGTAAATACAGGGGTGGAAAGAGCTTTGAAACATGAGTTAGAGGCATGGTTGTAATGGGATGAAGAGAGCTCAGGTTGGAGACACCATTGCCAGGGTTTGATAGACAACCGGTGTGCTGAACAGAAAGCTGACAGGCGGTGGGTGAAAGTAGGCACTGCCAGGAGGGAGTGGCACTTTTCTGCTGGGTGATTAGGCAACAAATCCAGGGAGACACTGAGCTTCCCTGGATGTGTACTGAGTGTGGAAATATGTTAGGAGTCTGCGGCAATCCAGCTCTGGTTGACATGATTAACCCTTTGGTGTGTTCATTATGTTGGAGACTACTTCTACTCCCTTCTGTCACATGCAGAGTCTTAGCGTGTGCTCTGGATGTAGTGAGGAGAGCCCTTGGCTTATTGAGATTGCTCTGAGGGAATGATCTGGATCAAGGGGTGTCTGGTTCATTAAAAATATTAGCACCTTCCAAGTGGGTAGGGGGATCCAGTGGGAGTAACATAGGCATGGCCCTGCCCTCATGGAAATTTCATTCAAGTTGGGGGAGACAGATCACACAATACTAAATCTATCAATGGCATGTGGGAAAAGTCTGTCAACAGATGATTTCAAATAGTGATAAGTTATGCTGTAGTGAGAGCAATGGGGGAGGGGGTGCAAGGTGTTGGGAACTACTTTAGAATTTTCTGGAAAAGCCTCTCGGAGGTAAAGACTTCTGAGCTGAAACTTGAAGAATAGAAGGAGGCTGGCCTTCTGGTGAAGACCTGGGTAAGGACCTTCTGGCCAGAGAAAACAGCAAACATAGAGGCCCTGGGATGGGAAAGAGGCCCAGCAAGGAAGCCTGGAGTGCTGGAGCATGTGGAACAGCAGGGAGAGGGTGGAGGTGAGGCTGGAGACTCAGGAATCAAGCTGGGCTTTGTAAGCAGTCTGGATTTTATTCTAGAGGCATGAGAAATATTGACAATTCAGACCTGTCAAGTTCATGGGTATGTTTAGTTTGGAGAAGAGGAGGCAGGGTGCGACAGAATATCCATTTTCAAAAAGGTGCTTTGTGTCACACCGATCTCTTCTATATAGTTTTACCACTCCAGTTTGACAGACCTTGTGATGGTAACATTTAGAGATCTCAGATGTGTGCCATATATCTTTGTATTCCCAATTCACATCAAGATCTTAAAACATAGTAAATGTTCAATAAATTTTAACTCAAAAGGACAGAACCATGTGGCTGTAGATAGTTGATACTGATGCCACATAGGAATGATGGCATGATAAAGCAGTCCCGGAAAGGGACTGGCTACTTTGGAAGATAAAGAGCTCCCAGAGCTGAGAGTGTTGAAGCTGGGATGGGGGCATCCTTTATCAGGGATGCCGTAGCAGTGACTTGTGACCCCTATAGAGTAGTGTGAATAAAATGATGGTTCCACTGTCAATTCTAAATGTCTTCTTCTAGGCCTGGACAACTCTGGAGCAACCAGGCATAAGCTTGGTGGGCTTTGGGATTACTCGACAGCCTCAGGTGTGAAATCAGAGGTGGTGGTCCTCTGCTAGTTGTATTCTGGTGGGCTTGACTGCATGGGATTTGGCTCAGCCTTCTTTAAGATTGTGTTACTCATCTGGCCTCTCAGAATCCAAGTCTGTACAAGCGACTCGGTGATGTTCAAGGAGTATGGAAATGGAGACCGTTTGCTTTCCTTCTGGAGATCCTGATTTCAAAAGGAATCCAAGCAAGGAATTCTTCTGTGTATTCCTTCATGCCATAAGTCATAAATATTCATTCATTCCACGTTAATCCTTGGGCATATCCGTTGGATTCCTAGAACACCAATGAACAAAATTAGACAGTATCTCCAGTCCTGAGAGTACCTAGGAGCAGAGCATTAGCTGGAAATCTGTAAAGAGCTCTGGTCAGTAGGGAGGGCCCATAGAAGGTCTCCTATTTGAAACACAGAGAGAAATTCTGACACAGATGAGCTGGGTATATGGTCAAATGTGGCAAGGTAGGTGAGTAGATTGCTCTGGTTTTGACCTTGATCCATAGCTGCTAACTAAAAAATAATGTTTATTATTACTGCACTTTTTGGATAAAATTCTACATTATTGCTGCCCATCTGACATTTGTGAAATCTTTATTCCTCCTTCAGCATTGCAGGGCTTTCTTTTAGGGGGCAAACATCTTCTGAGGGAGGCTTTCCCTGTATGCCTTCATTTTATGTTCTCACCTAAGGCTTTTACTTGTCTCTCTGAATGATTTTGGCATTGATTGCAGGACCTTCTTGGCTCCTAGGATATTAAGTCTGTAGTTTTTCTAAAGGAATATTTCCTGTTTCCATTGAGATTACGATGACTTATAGCACTTAAGAGAAGCTGCTAAATTGAACATTTTACATTTCAGTTTTCTTCTAGAACTCTCTCTAAGTAAGATCCATAAATTCAGAAGGCGATATGAGTCCAAAAATGTTCATCTGTATTCTGAGGTCCAGTAATGAGTTTAAAGAAACTCATCGTATCTTGGAAAAGAGGTTAGCATTCCTAGGAAAGCTACTAAAAATTCTTTGGGGAATTCATAGAAGGAGGTGCTGATTAAATTCAATTAAACAAATGCTATCTACTGTTGAATCTACAGCAGACTAAGCTAGGTCCTGTGGGAGCAACAAAATAATTAAATGGCCCTGTTTGTTGAGTGCTTAGAGTTTCACTGGGGAGATCACCAAGAGGCTGTAAAACATTAAATGATCATCCAAGGCACATGAAATGAATCATTGGATTCATCTGTTGGAGCAGGCACTGAGTTGTGCTCTAGGCAGCCATTAAGCAAGTGTGCACATCAAACCAACCACCAATGGAGCCTTTTGATAACACACATGCCCCATCCTTGGAAAAGTTTTTAAACTTTTTATTTGGAATTAATTTTAGAGTTACAAAAAGATTGCAAGCATAGTAGATAGAGTTTCTGTATATCCTTCACTCAGCTTTTCCAAATGAGTCTCCGTAGCACACTATTGAAACTAGGAAATTAACACTGACACAATACTATTAACCAATCTCCAAACCTTGTTTAAATTTTGCAAATTGGCCCATGAACGTCTTTTCCTGGTCCAGGATCCTACATTGTATTTAGTTCTCATGTCTCCTTAGTTTCCTCCAATCTGCATCTCAAGAAATTCTTATTCAGTAGGTTTGGGGTGGGTCCCAGGAAAGTTTCTTTTTCGAAAGCTTCACAAATGCATGTCCCCCAGTAAGAAATCTCTGCTCTGGCATACAAAGATAAGTAATGCTAACCCTAATATTAATAATATTACCATTTCTAATAATAGTTAATATATATTCAGTGCTTTCTGTATTCCAGATACTGTTCATTTGTGTTGTATTTTCTGTTCCTTTAGTCCTCACAACAACCCTTTGAGTTAAGTTCTGTTATTATCCAAATCTTTCAGAAGAGGAAACTGGGGCAGAGAGAGCTTAAGTTACTTGTCCAAGGTCACATCGTTGTAACTTGTAACATCGTTGTTAAGTGCTGGAGCTGGGATTTGAACCCAACTAATCTGGCTCCAGAAGCCATGAAGGATCTTCATCACTGCATTATAGTTCCTCTGGTGGAAAATGGCCATTCCGTGATTACAAACTCCAAAGATCTATGGTGTAGTAGATGATATATGAAACATAAATAATTATGGCAGTGCTGTAATAGAATTATATTCACAGAGGAGGAAATCGTATCCCTGCTCTAGAGAAACTAACAAAAGCTTTCTAGAGCAGATGACAACTCAGCTCAGGAACAATTCACCAGCCTCAGATGAGATGTTTGCCAGAGGATAAGGACAGTAAGAAAAGGACATTCCAGGAGGACAGAACAGAACTAAAGGGCAGAAGGGAGGGGAAGCAAGTGGGTCACAAGTGGGTCACACGGGTGTATGGGAGAGTTACAGCGGTGAGGCTAGGATGGCAGGCATGAGGGATGGATGTGAAGTGACCTTGAGTGGCCTACTTCTTGCAGGTGAGAGATCTGAACCAGGGGATTTTATAAAAATCAAAGTCAGAAGAATGGAAGCTAGACCTCAGGATTGGGTCTGATGAATCCTATTTGCATGGGTTATATACCCAAATGTGAGCTCTAGATCACAGTGTCAGAGGAGGCCAGAAAATGAAAAACCACTCAGTTTAAGATGAAAATTTCTTCTGGTTGTCTGTGGGGAGGAGCAGGGAGAGGGAACTATCTTTATGTGAAATTGAAACTCTGATGGTGAATACATTAGCTTTCTCATGAGGTAGGTGTTAGCTCTGTCACATGGTGTTCTAGTTTGGGCTCCCTCAGAAGTAGACCCAGAGATAAGGACTCTAAGGCAAGTGGTTTATTTGCGAGGGGCAGGAGGCACCAGAAGGGAAGGGTGAGTCATGAGACGGGGGAGGGAAGGCAGCCCATGGAGGGTGTGTTATCAAGCCAGCCTCCTCTGTGGGTGTCTGGAGCTTAATCCTTAGGGTAACTATGGATAATAATGTGAAACATACTCCTAGATTTATCCCACCTGAGGGGTGAGGGATCTGGGGTGTTGATACACCAACTTCTGTCAGTCATTAGTTGAGGGCTGCTCCAGGGCTATATTAATTCCCCACTCCTGCCCCAGCCCCCTCGGTCTACAGAGAAAGCCCTCAGGCAAAGAGATGCATATACTTGCCCTTGGAAGTTGGTAAGTGTTCACCCAAGTGTTAGGGCCCCAAAGATATGGATGGGGCAGCAGCAGTGTCTGCTAAACACAGGTTGGCTAATCTAGGAAATGTGCCATGTTGAGTGAATAAGGCTTATGAGCAAAGACCCAATAAATATTTTAAAATGGAATATTGAAATAACATACTGTGACATAATCATAGTCTCAAAGGTTTAACTTGTCAGTCGCAGATGGTGATAAAATTTCATCAAGGGCTGGCTGGCAGGGTAGTCTCTATGAGAAGGTTTATGATGACGATAAGGCCCGAGCCAAGGAGAAGGTAAGCCCTGAGAGGCAGAATGAGGCAAAAATCACTAGAATGTGGTATCCAGAGAGAGCTTCTGCCTGGGAGGATGTGAGAAGACCTCACAAAGGACATGGAATCTGGCTCAGGATTAAAGATGGTTAGGATTTGAAGAGGCAAAGGTGGAATCCAGGCAGAAACAAAGTCCACATGTTAGAAGCGGGACCAAGCAGGGAGACTTCAGTTCAGTTAAAGAGAAGGATCCAATGTAAGAAATGTGGGAGGTAAAGCCAGAAAGAAAAGTCAGGGTGAGACCAGGGAGGACTCTCAAATGCCAGATTAAGGCATTCAGACCTGTCTGGAGGGCAATCAACAATTGTCTAATGTTTCTGAGAAAAAGAGGTACTTGCGTGGAGCAGTACTGTTTGACTATTAAGCTGGTGTTTTTTTATCAGAGGAATTTGAAGATAGAGATGCTGAAGGCTAGAATGCCTTACGAAACTATTGTAAAAGCTCAGGTCATAAAGTAGAGTAGGGAGGTAGCAATAAAGTGGAAATGCAGTGAAAAGACAGATGCACAGGACTGCAAAGGAAAAATCAATAGGAAAGGGGGTTGGTATGGTGGGGGAGTTGGTGCTATGAATATGGAAGAAGAATGGCATTGCTGAAGAATAGGAAAGTTGGGAGAAGGGACAAATTTAGGGGGAAACAGATGAGTTTGGAGTGATTAAGTGCTGAGTTTGAGCCTCATGTGTCAGAGGCTGGGCTAGATGCTTCGGCGACTTTAAAGATGAATCAGACACGTATACTCTGTCCACAAGATACTCTGGTCTAGTAAGCAAATTAAGACATATTCTTAAACAATTATAACACAAGGTAGAGAAAGTAGGTGTGAGTAACTAGAGAGGTGCGAATGATGGAGTGCTCTGCGAATTCAGAAGAGGAAGAAATCCCTTCCAGCTGCAGGGATTTAGGGAAGGCTGCACAAAAGCATTTTAATTTGATTCTGAAAAATAGGTAGGACTTAACAGGTCAAGAGAAGAGCACTCCAGGCTGAGGAATGCCAGGAGCAGAAATGTAATGATAAAAAAAAGTGTGAGTTTTGTTGGGAGATCCCAGTGGTTCATCTCGGAGGAGATGAAGTTGGAACACAGTCTGGAGAAGCTATAAAGGGCCTTTCAGTTGAGTTTAAAGAAATTAAATGTAAAGAAATGTAAATTTTAATTCATAATCACTGAAGACTTTTGAACTGGGGACAAAATAGTGTCAGAGGATGGGCTGGCCAAGGGAACAGAAAGCCCAGTCAGGTGACTGAACAAGGCATGAGATAATGAGGCTTCTACCAGTATGGAGACAGTAGAAATTGGGAACAGGATCTATTTCAGGGAGATTAATGAGCAGGAGTGTTCAGCAAAGTGAGTTAGCAAGCCAGAGGGTGTCCACATGATGTAAAAAGCCTAATTCACTTTCACAGTGTACTTTTTTTTTTTGGAATTTGGAATTTTATTTCATTTATTTTTTATACACAGGTTCTTATTAGTTATCTATTTTATACATATTAGTGTATACATGTCAATCCCAATCGCCCAGTTCATCCCACCCCCACCCCCACCCCCCGCCACTTTCCCCCCTTGGTGTCCATACGTTTGTTCTCTACATCTGTGTCTCTATTTCTGCCCTGCAAACTGGTTCATCTGTACCATTTTTCTAGGTTCCACATATATGCATTAATATACGATATTTGTTTTTCTCTTTCTGACTTACTTTACTCTGTATGACAGTCTCTAGATCCATCCACGTCTCTACAAATGACCCAATTTCGTTCCTTTTTATGGCTGAGTAATATTCCATTGTAAATATGTGCCACATCTTCTTTATCCATTCATCTGTCAGTGGGCATTTAGGTTGCTTCCATGACCTGGCTATTGTAAAGAGTGCTGCAATGAACATTGGGGTACATGTGTCTTTTTGAATTATGGTTTTCTCAGAGTATATGCACAGTAGTGGGATTGCTGCGGTGTATGGTAGTTCTATTTTTAGTTTTTTAAGGAACTTCCATACTGTTCTCCATAGTGGCTGTATCAATTTACATCCCCACCAAGAGTGAGAAAGGGTTCCTTTTTCTCGACACCCTCTCCAGCATTTGTTATTTGTAGATTTTCTGATGATGCCCATTCTAAATGGTGTGAGGTGATACCTCATTGTAGTTTTGATTTGCATTTCTCTAATAATTAGTGATGTTGAGCAGCTTTTCATGTGCTTCTTGGCCATCTGTATGTCTTCTTTGGAGAAATGGCTATCTAGGTCTTCTGCCCATGTTTTGATTGGGTTGTTTGTTTTTTAAATATTGAGCTGCTTGAGCTGTTTATATATTTTGGAGATTAATCCTTAGCCCATTGACTCGTTTGCAAATATTTTCTCCCATTCTGAGGGTTGTCTTTTCATCTTGTTTGTAGTTTCCTTTGCTTTGCAAAAGCTTTTACGTTTCATTACGTCCCATTTATTTATTTTTGTTTTTATTTCCATTACTCTAGGAGGTGGATCAAAAAAAATCTTGCCGTGATTTATATCAAAGAGTGTTCTTCCTATGTTTTCCTCTAAGAGTTTTATAGTGTCCGGTCTTACATTTAGGTCTCTAATCCATTTTGAGTTTATTTTTGTGTATGGTGTTAGGGAGTGTTCTGGTTTCATTCTTTTACATGTAGCTGCCCAGCTTTCCCAGCACCACTTATTGAAGAGACTGTCTTTTCTCCATTGTACATCCTTGCCTCCTTTGTCATAGATTAGTTGACCATAGGTGCATGGGTTTATCTCTGGGCTTTCTATACTATTCCATTGATCTGTATTTCTGTTTTTGTACCAGTACCATATTGTCTTGATTAGTGTAGCTTTGTAGTAAAGTCTGTAGTCAGGGAGTCTGATTCCTCCAGCTTCGTTTTTTCCCTCAAGACTGCTTTGGCTATTCGGGGTCTTTTGTGTCTCCATACAAATTTTAAGATTTTTTGTTTTAGTTCTGTAAAAAATGCCATTGGTAATTTGATAGGGATTGCATTGAATCTGTAGATTGCTTTGGGTAATATAGTCATTTTCACGATATTGATTCTTCCAATCCAAGAACATGGTATATCTCTCCATCTGTTTGTGTCATCATGATTTCTTTCATCAGTGCCTTATAGTTTTCTGAGTACAGGTCTTGTACCTCCTTAGGTAGGTTTATTCCTAGGTATTTTATTCTTTTTGTTGCAATGGTGAATGGGATTGTTTCCTTAATTTCATTCTCTGATCTTTCGTTGTTAGTGTATAGGAATGCAAGAGATTTCTGTGCATTAATTTTGTATCCTGCAACTTTACCAAATTCATTGATTAGCTCTAGTAGTTTTCTGGTGGCATCTTTAGGATCCTCTATGTATAGTATCATGTCATCTGCAAATAGTGACAGTTTTACTTCTTCTTTTGCAGTTTGGATTCCTTTTATTTCTTTTTCTTCTCTGATTGCCGTGGCTAGGACTCCCAAATCTATGTTGAATAGTGGTGAGAGTAGACATCCTTGTCTTGTTCCCGATCTTAGAGGAAATGTTTTCAGTTTTTCACCATTGAGAATGATATTTGCTGTGGGTTTGTAGTATTTGGCCTTTATTATGCTGAGATAGGTTCCCTCTATGCTCACTTTTTGGAGAGTTTTTGTGATAAATGGGTGTTGAATTTTGTTGAAAGCTTTTTCTGCATCTATTGAGATGATCATATGGGTTTTATTCTTCAGTTTGTTAATATGATGTATCACATTGATTGATTTGCATACATTGAAGAATCCTTGCATCCCTGGGATAAATCCCCCTTGACCATGGTGTATGATCCTTTTAATGTGTTGTTGCATTCTGTTTGCTAGTATTTTGTTGATGATTTTTGCATCTGTATTCATCAGTGATATTGGTCTGTAATTTTTTTTTTTTGTAGTATCTTTGTCTGGTTTTGGTATCAGGGTAATGGTGAACTCAGAGATTGAGTTTGGGAGTGTTCCTTCCTCTGCAATGTTTTGGAAGAGTTTGAGAAGGACGGGTGTTAGCTCTTCTCTAAATGTTTGATAGAATTCACCTGTGAAGCCATCTGGTCCTGGACTTTTGTTTGTTGGAAGATTTTTAATCACAGTTTCAATTTCAGTGCTTGTAATTGGTCTGTTCATATTTTCTATTTCTTCCTGGTTCAGTCTTGGAAGGTTATACCTTTCTAAGCATTTGTCCATTTCTTCCAGGTTGTCCATTTTATTGGCATAGAGTTGCTTGTAGTAGTCTCTTATGATGCTTGGTATTTCTGCAGTGTCCATTGTAACTTCTCCTTTTCATTTCTAATTTTATTGATTTGAGTCCTCTTCCTCTTTTTCTTGATGAGTCTGGGTAAAGACTTATCAATTTTGTTTATCTTGTCAAAGAACCAGCTTTTAGTTTTATTGATCTTTGCTATTGCTTTCTTTGTTTCTATTTCATTTATTTCTGCTCTGATCTTTATGATTTCTTTCCTTCTACTAACTTTGGGTTTTGTTTGTTCTTCTTTCTCTAGTTCCTTTAGGTGTAAGGTTAGATTGTTTATCTGAGACTTTTCTTGTTTCTTGAGGTAGGATTGTATTGCTATAAACTTCCGTCTTAGAACTGCTTTTGCTGCATCCCATAGGTTTTGGATCATCAAGTTTTTGTTGTCATTTGTCTCTAGGTATTTTTTGATTTCCTCTTTGATTTCTTCAGTGATCTCTTGGTTATTTAGTAACGTATTGTTTAGCCTCCATTTGTTTGTGTTTTTTATGTTTTTTTCCCTGTAATTTATTTCTACTCTCATAGTTTTGTGGTCAGAAAAGATACTTGATATCATTTCGATTTTCTTAAATGTACCAAGGCTTGATTTGTGACCCAAGATGTTATCTATCCTGGAGAATGTTCCATGTGCACTTGAGAAGAAAGTGTAATCTGCTGTTTTTGGATGGAATGTCCTATAAATATCAATTAAATCTATCTGTTCTCTTGTGTCATTTAAAGCTTGTGTTTCCTTATTAATTTTCTGTCTGGATGATCTGTCCATTGGTGTAAGTGAGGTGTTCGAGTCCCCACTATTATTGTGTTACTGTCGATTTCCTCTTTTATAGCTGTTAGCAGTTGCCTTATGTATTGAGGTGCTCCTATATTGGGTGCATATATATTTATAATTGTTATATCTTCTTCTTGGATTGATCCCTTGATCATTATGTAGTGTCCTTCCTTGTCTCTTGTAACATTCTTTATTTTAAAGTCTATTTTATATGATAGACTATTGCTACTCCAGCTTTCTTTTCATTTCCATTTGCATGGAATATCTTTTTCCATCCCCTTCACTTTCAGTTTGTATGTGTCCTTAGCTCTGAAGTGGGCCTCTTGTAGACAGCATATATATGGGTCTTGATTTTGTATCCTTTCAGCCAGTCTATGTCTTTTGGATGGAGCATTTAATCCATTCACGTTTAAGGTAATTATCAATATGTATGTTACTATTACCATTTTCTTACTTGTTATGGGTTTGTTTTTGTAGGTCCTTTTCTTCTCTTGTGTTTCCTGCCAAGAGAAGTTTCTTTAGCATTTGTTGTAAAGCTGGTTTGGTGGTGCTGAATTCTCTTAGCTTTTGCTTGTCTGTAAAGATTTTAATTTCTCTAACGAATCTGAATGTGATCCTTGCTGGGTAGAGTAATCTTGGTTGTAGGTTCTTCTTCCTTTTCATCACTTTAAGTATATCGTGCCACTCCCTTCTGGCTTGTAGAGTTTCTGCTGAGAAATCAGCTGTTAACCTTATGGGAGTTCCCTTGTATGTTATTTGTCATTTTCCCCTTGTTGCTTTCAATAATTTTTCTTTGTCTTTAGTTTTTGTCAATTTGATTACTATGTGTCTTGGCATGTTTCTCCTTGGGTTTATCCTGCCTAGGACTCTCTGCACTTCCTGGACTTGGGTGGCTATTTTCTTTCCCATGTTAGGGAAATTTTCAACTATAATCTCTTCAAATATTTTCTCGGGTCCTTTCTCTCTCTCTTCTCCTTATGGGACCCCTACAATGTGAATGTTGTTGCATTTAATGTTGTCCCAGAGGTCTCTTAGGCTGTCTTCATTTCTTTTCATTCTTTTTTCTTTATTCTGTTCCACAGCAGTGAGTTCCACCATTCTGTCTTCCAGGTCACTTATCTGTTCATCTGACTCAGTTACTCTGCTATTGATTCCTCTAGTGTATTTTTCATTTCAGTTATTGTATTGTTCATCTCTGTTTGTTTGTTCTTTAATTCTTCTAGGTCTTTGTTAAACATTTCTTGCATCTTCTTGATCTTTGCCTCCATTCTTTTCCGAGGTCCTGGATCATCTTCACTATCATTATTCTGAATTCTTTTTCTGGAAGGTTGCCTTTCTCCACTTCATTTAGTTGTTTGTCTGGGGTTTATCTTGTTCCTTCATCTGGTACAAAGTCCTCTGCCTTTTCATTTTGTCTATCTTTCTGTGAATGTGCTTTTCCTTCCACAGGCTGCAGGATTGTAGTTCTTCTTGCTTCTGCTGTCTGCCCTCTGGTGGATGAGGCTATCCTCACAGTGTACTTTAGAGGCTTTAATTTTGAGGCAAATTCAGTGGGGCTGGCCAGTGTTAAACAAGTCTCATATCTCATGTTAATTAGTTTAGGTTTCCTTGCTTTCCAAAGCTTGAGTTTTCACAAACATGGCTAAGGACTCTACTGAAATGCTGCCTCATTCCTAGTGGGAAGCTTTAAACAGATCCAAGAGAGCTGTTGGTTGAAGTGCCTGAAATGCGTTCATCCACTATTCTATAAGTAATTTTACCAAGTGAAAGTGTTTACTGCCATGCAACAAAAGTTTGCTTCAAATGACCTTGAAGGAAGTTGGACTGCCTCCCATGTCAGCCGTGAACAGATGGAAATGTGTGTGCAGACAGCAAGGGAAGAATTTAGTTTAAAAGGTCCTGGAAAATCATGTCTCCTACCAGTGTCAGAACAAGTATCAATGTAAGATCATGCTCTATGTTGGCATAAACAATAAGAATCTTATCTTGTTCCTGACAATGTTTTTTATAAAAGCATGTGAATATGTGCTCTGTTTTCTCCATAAAGTTACTGAGAATATTCATTCTAATTTTAAACATTTAAGTCAGAGAGCAAGAAATCTGAAATTTGCAATTTGAGGTAGCACTGAGTACTCCTTCCATGAATACAAATGTAAAGAAATAAAATCTCCTGACCAGGATAATCCACAATATCACCATCATGAGAATCCCTGTGGCTGAATATATTTTCCTAAAATGGCACAGCAATATTTCTACTTCCACATGTGCTCCCATAAAGAGATGGAGTTTATTTTCCTGCCCCTTGAAACTGGAGTCTGTGCATGTGTGTGTGGGGGGGGGAGCACTTTTCAACTGCCTCAATTAAATAGAATGTGGTGGAAGTAACACTTCTAAGGCTAGGTCATGAAAGGTGATAGGACTTCCATCTGGCTCACTCAAGACACTCATCTTTGGAACCTGGCCACCATATTGTGAGGAAGCCCAAGCCGCATGGAGAGGCCATGTGTAGTTGTCCCAGCCAACAACAGTAAACAAGCTGACAACCAGCATTAACTACCAAACACATGAGTAAGTTAACCTTCAGGTTGAAACCTGACAACTCAGATTGGGACTTGAACCCACTGTCTTTTAATTGAGATAACACACCTGGCCCCAGAACTTGCTGAAATTCAGATTCTTTATGTCTCAGCATAGAAGGAATCCAGCGAGAGGCAAAGTGTTAAGTAAGAAGTAGATTTATTGAGAGAGATACACACTCCATAGACAGAGTGTGGGCCATCTCAGATGGCAAGAGCGGCCTGGGAGATACACATTCTGCAGACAGAATGAGATCTGTCTTAAAAGTCGAGGGCTTTCCTGGTGGCGCAGTGGTTGAGAATCTGCCTGCCAATGCAGGGGACACGGGTTCGAGCCTTGGTCTGGGAGGATCCCACATGCCATGGAGCAGCTGGGCCCATGAGCCACAACTACTGAGTCTGCACGTCTGGAGCCTGTGCTCCGCAACAAGAGAAGCCATGAGAGTGAGAGGCCCGTGCACCGCGATGAAGAGTGGCCCCGCTTGCCGCAACTGGAGAAAGCCCTCGCACAGAAACGAAGACCCAGCACAGCCAAAAATAAATAAATAAATAAATAATTGAAAAAAAAAAAAAAAAAAAAAAGTCAAGAGTGGCCATGGGAGAAACACACTCCACGGACAGAGTGTGGGCCATCCCAGAAGGCGAGAGACTCTGAAATATGGGATGGTTAGTTTTTATGGGCTGGGTAATTTCATAGGCTAACGAGTGGGAGGATTATTCCAACTATTTTGGAGAAGGGGCAGGGATTTCCAGGAACTGGGCCATCGCCCACTTTTTGGCCTTTTATGGTCAGTCTCAGAACTGTCATGGCACCTGTGGGTGTGTTATTTAGTATGCTAATGTATTACAATGAATGTTTAATGAGGCTCAAGGTCTACTGGAAGTTGAATCTTCTGCCGTCTTGGGCCTAATCAGTTCTAACCAGTTTTTGCCGTGTCCTCAATGGCTATGTCATTCTTTTAAAGGTTGAAAAACTAAAAATAGAGCTACCATATGACCCAGCAATTCTACTCCTAGGCATATATCCAGAGAAAACCAGAATTCAAAAGGATGCATGCACCCTGATGTTCATTGCAGTACTGTTTACAGTAGCCAGGACATGGAAGCAAACTGAATGTCCATCGACAGATGAATGGATAAAGAAGATGTGGCACATATATACAATGGAATATTACTCAGCCGTGAAAAGGAATGAAATAGTGCCACTTGCAGAGATGTGGACAGACCTTGAGATTGTCATACAGAGTGAAGTAAGTCAGAAAGAGAAAAACAAATATTGTGTCATATTGCTTATATGTGGAATCTAGAAGAATGGTACAGATGAACTTATTTGCAAAGCAGAAATAGACTCACAGACGTAGAGAACAAACTTATGGTTACCAAGGGGGGAAGCAGGGGGTAGGATGAATTGGGAGATTGGGATTGACATGTATACACTACTATGTATAAAATAGATGACTAATGAGAACTTACTGTATAGCACAGGGAACTCTACTCAGTGCTCTGTGGTACCTAAATGGGAAGGAAATCTAAAAAAAGAGTGGGTATATGTATACATATAACTGATTCACTTTGCTGCACAGCAGAAACTAATACAACATTGTAAAGCAACTGTACTCCAATTAAAAAAAATAAAGGTTGTATCCTGCCCCCTTCCCTCCTGTTTCAAGGTGATTCCAGTTCCCAGCCTTGAACCATCCCAGTTGAAGCCAACTGGATCAGAGGCAAGACCAAGTTGCAACTCCATGAGCAAAATAAATGCCACTTTAAGGCACTGAGTTTTGGGTTAATTTGTTGTGCAGTGATAATAACTAGAAAATTCCCCTAAAGTTTAGGAGGGAAGAGCATGCTAACAGGATGTCAGAAAGCGCTGGGGGTTGGGCTGAAATCCTTGACCATGAAGAGGCCAGGCATCATGTAGGAAACTTAGAAGAGTTACAGAGGATTTGTAGCAGTCCAGACCTCAAGGAACCTACAATCTTGCAGGAAAGTCAGACTTCCATACTGCAGGTGAAGCCTCTTACGGAGAAGCACATGCATGAGTACAATCAAAAGCTCGACAGCAAGGCTCACAATGTCAGGGAGAATAGAAGTACCTGATGACAAATATCTATTTGTAAAAAGCCTCAGCCACAGATTCCGAAAAAATCATTGGGGCTCCAGGGAGGCTAAACAAGGTAGGAAAAGCAAAAGAATTGTTCTTCTATTCTCCTCCTACATTGCAAAAGAAGTCTTGAAGGTGAAGATTAATCAGCAGTGAAAAACGAGTGGCATCTATAAAGGTCCCTGTGGTTTGAAGTTTGAATGTTAACAGGGCGCAAACCACAGGGGCAAAACCATCACTGAGTGCTCCCCTCCACTTTACTATAAGTACCACTCAGGCTAGCTGTTTAAATAGTACACCCCATCAGTAAAAAATTTCAAACACATACCACCAACATAGGTATATATTTTTATTTATAAATTATATTCATATACAATTGTACTGATAAGTATGTACATTTTAAAAATATACAAAACAGTAATAGAATTTCTCCTATTTAAACCTTGTCCTTTTGAATATTGATTTATCTTGTGTCCCACTTTGGAGATCAATGCTTTAGTGTTTAGACTTAATCAGATCTTAGGAAAAATCATGACCAAATCATTGCATCACTGTGTGGTCTTGTGTTTGTTACTTAACCATTCTAGATTACACCTCATTGTGCTAGTTTGGATTGCTAATCACTGTACAAAAGGACCCAATTATATTATGGCTCAAACATCACAAACATTTATTTCTTGCTCTGTTAACAGTCTAGGGCAGGTGTTCAGGCGGGCAGGAGGTTCTCTTCCATGTAGTGACTCAGGGGACTGGTCCCTGCTCTCTTGGGACTCTGCTCTCCCCAAGGATCTTCATATCATCTACATCTGGTCAGTGGAAGAAAAAACAGAGAGTCAAGGAAGCACCCTCATCATCTTAAAGATGTACCCAGGAAGTGGCAATCACTGCCTTTATTTCAAGGGAGAAAACTTGGTCAGACGGCCATGCTTAGCTGCAAGGGGTGCTGGGAAGTGTAATCTAGCTTTCTATTCCTGGCCACAAATCTATAATCATGGAAGAAGGAGAAGATTTGATTTCTTCCACACTCAGTTTACTCTTTTGTAAAATTACATGTAATGATATATTACTCATGAAATTTATTTGGATTAAAAGCAAAGTATCCTTGTAACACTTAGCATAGTCTTGGCATTTTTGAGGTGCTAAATAAGCAGCAGCCCTCCTGGGGAGAGGGAAGAAGGAAGAAGGCAGAGGAAGGGGGTTGGTGAGAGGAGAAATTTTCTCTGAGGTGGGAGATCTGAACCTTGGTGTGACTCTGAATGAGTCACTTATCTTGGGTGACCTTGGATGAGTCACTTACGCTCCCTCTGGGCCTCAGTTTTTTTCAGCTATGAAATGAGAATATTAGACTCATGGTTTATGGGTTTCTGTATCTTTGAATTTTCTACTTTGCTTTATTATTATCTGCTTGTGTTTTGGGTGATCACTAGACTGACTCCCTTGAGGACAGAGTCCATTTCTTTTACCCATGAACCCAGTGCTGGGCTAGCTCTCTGCAAAGCTGTTACTTTCCTGTTTATTCCACCTCCATCCCCACCCTCAGGCTCATGATGCTATCCAAGATCATTCACGATGCTGGAAAAACAATCTAATACCTGTGTACCTATCACATCTAAATGTTAAAAGTGCCCATCCCATCTGGATTCCATTTGACCAAAAAGGTCTGAGGGTAGAATTTTGGTACTTAGTGATTACAGGATCTTTTAGAGCTGGGAGGCCTTCCTAGAGTCCTCAGATCCCATTGCAGAGTCCTTCCCTACTGAAACTGCTTGGAGGGTGTGCCCCAGAGGGCCATCAGCTTTCCATGAGGAAAGGGATTAATTTCATTTTTTTCTCTTCCAATTTATCTTTACCATCAAAAAAATGCTTATTGATAATCTGGAGACCCAGGGACCCTGCTTCCTCCTTCTGTACCGCACCCCCAGCCATCACATCCATACTCACACATTCTAGATAGGGAGCAGTAAAACCATGGCCACACTTCCTATAGTGTCAGGATGGCCCACCTACATGTGCGTGTGGACCTTCCATACGGCCCAGAATCCATAGGAAGAAGAGAAAAATTAGCAGAAGGACAGAATACAAACATTTATGTTATTAGCTGGTACATTATTGCTGTAAGGCACATTTTCCCAAGGGAAATATCTTGTCACAATCTTCTTTCATTGGCTGAGAGCAGGGCTGAATCATTTACAGAGAAGACTTTCACATCGATCAACTTCTTTATCTGAAAATCATTAGCAAAGAAACGGAGGCCTAGAAAGGTTATGACTTGTCCAGGGTCAAACAGCGTGGTAGAGAGAGGACTGGCTTCCAGCTCTTTGGGCTCTTGATTTAGCATTCTTTCCTGGACTGAAAGCTACTTTAAAATGCAAAGTTTTTCAAATCAAACATTTCCATTTCCAAATAAGGAACTGATCAATGATGTAGAAAAATTGTTTAGGTTTGTTGGCAGAACTTTCCTTCCAAATTCACATCCTAACCACAGCCTGTCAATTGCCAGGCTGACAGTGTTTACCGCAAATTACAAATATTTCCACCTGCCTCCTAACTGCACCTGTGAAATCTATATGATGCCATTGTCATAATTCAGTCAATGACAGATGTAAGGCCTGCTCCCATCCGGGCTCACCCTCCTCCATTCCCCACTTCCTTCCATTCCTTTCACTGCAAGTAGGAAACAGGAAATATGGCTATTGGGCAAAGCCATGAGATGGAAATGCAATATTTGCTACTACATCTTTCATTAAACTCCAAAATTAAAATAATTCATGCAGATGGCAAGGTCATCTGTACTCTGCCAATTTATTTTAGAAGAGTCATTTTCTACAATTCAGATGTGGGGTTGGGCTAAATGTCAACTCTAATAAGGTAGAAAATTCTTACAGTGGAAAACTCTGTGTGCGTGTGTTTCTAACAAACTCTGAGGACCCATGTGCATTGCTTTATTTAGAGATCATTTTTTTAAAATTTTGTTTCCTGCATAATGAATAGGCTCAATTCCAATCTCAAAGGCAAATGCATATGGAGATATAAAGAAAAAAGGGGTGGAGGGAAGCAATTTAATACATGACATTGTCTCTCTCAACAAAATGAATAAATTTTAGATTTGTTGTCTGTCCAATAGAAATGGAAATATCAGCAGATACTGAGGGAAGTGTGACCATGGCATGTTAATGATGCATTAAATGAAACATTGCATTGTTCTATTATTATTGTGTGAAGCTGTGTGTAAGAGAAGAGCGTGAGTTTAAGGAGGCAGAGTGTCCCAAGGAGATTAAGGTGTTCTACAGTTTTGGGATCTTGCCTTGCAAATGAGTCCCATTTGGCCAGAGGCAAAATGTTATTCTCTTTTATTATATTGTTCTATCTCCCCCATCCCCAACCTGTCTCATGCTGCATAGCCCTTCACAGTCCTCTGACCAAGATTAGATTGGTTAAATTCAGGACTGGTTAAAAACTTTCGTCTACTCCTTGATGCCAAAAAAATTAATAATTTAGAAAATAAGGAACTTAGTACTAGCTTTCATATTAACTGGATGGGTCTTAGCAGCACTATTCATAGTAAGCCCAAACTGGAAACTACCCATATGCTCATCAGCAGAAGAATAAATCAATTATAGCATATTTGCCCAATGGAATTCTACATGTCAATAAGAATGAATGATCTACAACTTCTTGCTACCATATGGATGAATATCACATGCATAATATTGAACCAAAGGAGCTGGTCCCAAAAGAGAACATACCATGTGAGTCTATTTATAGACAAAGAATACATGAAAACCAATCTGTCCTGTTAGAAGCAAGAAGCTTATCTTTTTAGTTAGTAGTAACCAAAAGACAGCACACAAGGGGCTTCCTAGGTATATGTAACATTTTACTTTTGGATTTGAGTGCTGGGTACACAGGTATATTCTGTTCAGTCCGTGAAAATTCATCAAGCTGTTCACTTAGTAGTCTTTTTCTGTATCTCTATTTCAATGAAAAAATCCAAAACTCTTACTGGATTGATTTTCAAAATAATAACTTTTACAAAGAGACTTAGCAAACTATAACCTATATACATCTGGGACCCCAGATGGATCAGTCTTGGTACAAACACAGTCCAACAAAGAAATAGAGGTTAACAAGCAAAAGTAATTCAAAAGTATATTGGTCTTTTCTCTCCATTCTCCTCTTCTACTGCTCTCTTCTAGAGCCTCTTGTTTGCTCAAGTGCAATCTCCTCTTTCCTTCCAGCTCATTGTTGAGTTCCAGGCCCTCGTGGCTGTTCCCCTGACTCTCTCCTGCTTTTCCAGTCTTGTCTATTTCAGTTCATTCTCCCTCCTCCTCTTTGATAGTCTTAACCCCACACTATGCTTCTTCTGTATTAAGATGGAATAAAATAAGCTATACTAAGCCATAATCATCAGTCTTTGGAAGAAAGCATTCTGAAGGTCAAGGGAAAAAGTTGAGTTGTAATGACTTTTAAAGGTCTCATCTTATCAAGGGAAGCAACAAAGGGGGATTACAAGGCCTTACTGTGTAGAAATATCTTGCATCTTGTTTGATATAAATCAGAGGGAAAAATGAGTTTGCTCATGACCTTTGGGTGAAGGAAGATTACCACTAGTATAGTAAGCACTTGCAAATTAATGAGGGGAAGAAAAAGACAAGGAGTAATATGATGAAGCCAGCAAAAAAGAAAAAGATGAAACAAAACACAGTTATATGCATAAGGTGAGATGAAATAAATTAAGTCAATCCTTGCCTGGGCTAGAGCAGTTATTTTCTAATTGCTCTCTCTGCCACAGTTGGACCTGTCACATACTCATCCTTCACAGCAGAGCCATGGCAACCTATTCAAAACAGAAATCTGACCGCTATACTTTTCCTCAGGTGCCCCAGCCCTGTCCCCTGAGTCATCCACTGGATGAAGCCCAAGCCTGCTATGCAAAAGTCTACCTACCTTATAAGCTTACCTTCTGCTATGCTTCTTCTCCATGTTGAAACCTATTGCTTTTCTTCCCTTTCTTCTGGGAATTGCTATCCCTACACACCCACACGGTTACCTTGCAAGTGGTGGTGTTCACCTCTGGCCACAGTTGATAGGTTCTGGGATAGGTACTTGACCAAATAGGGACCATTTCAGTTCCTTCTCTGAATCACACCTCCTCTACTGCAGTTGGTTGGTCCAGAAGTGAACACCTGGCCAAAGTGAGTGAATTATAATCCTTCTCTAGAGCATTTTCGGATTGGAACAGAGAAGGAGAAATAAGTGTTTTTCAGTAGTTCAAGCTACAATATTTAAATTTCAGGAACCATGTCAGTGATGTTTCCTGACATCTGGAACAGAGACACAGAGATACCATGAGGAGAATGAGAGAGTAGGAGGGAGAGAGAGAAATGAGGGAGAGACAGAGACAGAGATATCAGAAAAAAGCAGAGCTGAAAGCCAGTGTTCAGGTTCTTGTTTATATCCATTTCGAAAGGCCTGCAGTTTCCTTGGAATCTACAAGATAGCCCAGTATCCTTAGCATAAACTTCTGTTCCTTTTAACCAAGAGTCCCATTACTTCTAAAATTAACAAATTGCTTTTACTTCTTCACATTAAGGTCCAATGGTGTGCTGGTAAACTGGCTTTCTAATAAACAAAAAAGTCCTTATTTGTAGCATTTGCCAACTTCCATGGTATAAATATTCCTACTATAGCCAATTTCAAGCTACCAAAGTTTTAACAACTGGAAATTCTTTTTTTAAAAAATTTATTTTATTGAAGTATAGTTGATTTACAATGTTGTGTCAATTTCTGCTCTACAGAAAAGTGATTCGGTTATACATATATACATTCTTTTTCATTTTTTTTTATTATGGTTTATCACAGGATATTGAATATAACAACTGGAAATTCTTGAACGTCTCCAACCAGCTCTAGCAAAAGAGCCAGCACCGCATACCACTGCAGTTCAACCAAGTTTCTCACCTCCCTGTCTTTGTTCATGGTGTTCTCTTATCTTATAATGCCATCCCATCAGCTCTCTTCTTTGGCCTCATTACTTTCTCAATGCTCATTTCCTGCACCACCTCTTCTAGGAAGCCTTCTCGAACCCCCTCCATGCTCCCTTAGCTCCCTTTTTTTGCCAGTCCACAAATACCCATCTTAATCCTCTCTGTAGCCCCTGTGCCAACCCAGAGCTTGCTATACAGGACTGATGAGGAAGAGATTAGGATAGTTCTGGGTGCTGTATGGCAGGAGATCCCTGGCTGAGACAGTGCAGCAAGGCTCTGAGTGGTCAGAGCTCAGCGTGAGACCTTAGGGGACCCAGCAGTGTGGAGGCTCAACTAGCCTCAGCCCTGGATGATGCTTCAGGTCAAGACAGCTCTACTGAAATTGATGGGAGCACTAACGAATCCAGTAAATAAATAATTATAGATGGAGCTTGACTATTATCCTGGGAAAATGGCCATAGTCACAATAAAAATATCACCAGACCTCCCAAGGACAATCAGACTCTAGGTGTTAAAAAATCAGCCTTTGTGGCTAAATACGTAGGATAAAAGAAGTAATACTGCTCAGTTGCCAAACCTACCCACCTTCAAGGGCCGTCTGTAGCCCCACCTCACCTGTGAGGCTGTGGCAGGCTAGTCTGATTTACACTGGCTCTATTTTCTAAGGTCTTAGGACTTTTATTTATAGCGTTCAGTTGCCAGTGAATCGTGAGTTGATTACTAGTATTTAGATAATTCAATTTATGTTTTTACAAAACAATTTTTTGCATAGCTCCCCATATCTATGTCAAGTTTTTTAAAGATAGGAGCCATGATTATATCTTTCTATAGATAGTATTCCTTGGTGTGTCTCACCTGGCACCGGAATCAGGTTTTCTCCTTGAATGCTCACCTGGGCTAATGCGGAAGAGCCTCCTCTTCATGAGGAATGGACAGCTGAGGGCCTGGAGGCCAAGGAGCTGAAAATAGTGTTCACTCAGGCTCATTCATGTGGCTAACATTTTTGAAATATGAGTTGGTTCTTCCTTCATATCTCAACTGAGTGTTATATGAGACCCCTAAACTGTGCCCAATTACTGGTTAGATGGAATGATTAATTCTACATGAGAGCAGAATTCCCTTTAGGCCTCACACAGATGCCACATTATGATAAGGTGGCTTAAACTCATGGTCCTAGTTCTGAAGAGCATTTCAGAGGGAGGGGCCCTTTGCTCCTTAGTCATGCTAATTATAAAAAATAATCACAACCAGAGACTTTTACCTTAGGTGAGACCTTTGCACAGGTGGGCTTTTGTCAGGATCTGCTTAAGAAGAAATAATGAGACAGAGTGAGTGAATCAGTGATCATAAACCAAAAGCATTGTTGAAAAATAGAGATCATAAACCAAAATGACCTTGTTGACAAGGTCATTTTCCAAAGTGATGACATCATCTTCACACTTGCAATCTAGTGATAGATTGAAGGGGTTCTTCTTTGAAGCATTTATCTCCAGAGCTTGCCTAGTCATTGCCTTGACAAAGCCCACATGTGACAACAGAAGGGTCACTGTGTTATTCTGCCTGATGCCAGAAACTCCGCCTCTGTGCACCGGTGCTGAATCGAATCTTGGAGACGGAGTTTTGGGTGAAGTAGAAAAGAAGAACTTTACTGCTTTGCCAGGCAAAGGGGGACACAGCAGACTTGTGCCCTGAAAAACTGTGTGTCCAAACCGGGGAAGATTTGGGGAGTTTTATAGCAATTGTTCAAGTGTGGAGTTGCTAATAAGGATTAGGGTGTGCACAGGGCCTGCACTCCTTTAATCTGGCCTCAGGTGGTTTCCTGATGAGATTCTCCAGGTTATCAAACTATGACCTTCTCCGGAATGAAGAATGCTAGTATCTTCGAATTGTTGGGGGTTTTAGTTCTGTAGAAGAGTTCAAAGATATTGATATGTGTATCCCTTGAGGTGGAACCAGGACCCTGCCCCAAGGCTGCACTGTTGTTTCTTGACTGCTCCTCCCTTGTCTCTGCATTCCCTCCTTTCCCTGATTGGCAACTGTTTGAACCTGCCCTTTGGAACTCAGGGAAGGTCATGGAGGCTGGAGTCTATTCCCAACAAACAAGAAATGGGAGATGCAGAAAGACTTCCATGCCCAGGAGCCCCACAGGGTCCTGCTCGGTTTCATGCCCCACACACAGCCAAGGTGGGGGGCAGGCGATAGAGCCACTGTCTAGTGTATCTTGGAAGCTGAAACTCACACATGGAGTGTCTATACTGCATTTGGATCGCTTAGGTTAACTGGAAAAAGTAATCAGGCCAGCAGTGTAGTGGGCTTTCCCAGTGGGGATGATGCCCCTCTAACCACAGACATTCCGCTGGCATGAAGGTGAATGAGTCTTGAGCCTTGACCATCATCAGACATTCACTTGCACAAGTGCCCCTTCTACGCTGCCTCTAAGTGCTCTGAGAGAACTTTAAAGGGAGAGAAGGCAAATTTTCTTTGATTATAAACCTGGGGGATATAAGCAGCAAGTGCTGCCTCCTTACCTGAGTTCAATATTCATTTTTTCAGGGAATATTTACGGAGAGGTATCCACGTGTGGACACCATGTCAGGGAGAGAGTCAATTCATTGTGAGAGAAACCGAAACAGCCCCAGTGTTTGTGGCTTTCAGCCCAGTGAACAAATATTCACACAAATCAGTGTTTACTTTGTTGGTTTGTTACTCCTTTCCACCTCAGGTTGGGATCTAGGATGGGGACTAGACCCATTTCATCTCTACATCCCAGCACCCAGCCCAGAGTCTGGAGGAGTGGGTGCTCAGAAGTTTGCTGAATGGCCCATTCTCATGTTAATGTCAGCTTTTGTGAGGGAGGCTCTTGGGTCCCTGCACCGGGGCTAGTGGTCAAGACAGCGGTCCTGACAAGATGCTCTTGTCTGAAGTGGCCTTTGGTGGAGGAGCTGAGGAGAGACATGGATTTCCTCTCAGAGCTCAGATCCTTTGGCCACTCTGGGATGGGGGTAGCATCTCTCCTCCTGACTGTACTACAAGCTGGTGACCAAAATGAATATGCTCTGAGCCTGCAGTAGTTACAGGAGTGAGGCTGTGAATACTGCCCATCCAGCCCCTGCTAGGACTCGGGTCATCACGAGGTATCCTTGTGGCTCTGAGAGGACCGCTCTCTTCAGGATGACCGAGACGGAGGCTGAGGGGGTTGGAAGAGATGACACACATGCAGAGTGCTTAGTACCGATGGATGCTGGTCAGTGACAGCTGCCATTAACCAAGGGGGGAGGCGACTGTGCCCCAGAACACAGGCCGTCTGAGGTGTCCCACAAGCCTGACCCCAAATGAAGTGAGAACTAGATTTCCCTCATCCCATTCTGGATTCCGATTTCTGCAAAGACTGCTTAATTTAAATGTCCCAAAGCAAGTTATGGACAGGAGCCTTAAAGCCCAGTGATTTATAATCACAAGGTTCCAGCTTCAAGGATTTTCTTACCATGTGGTTTTACCTGCAGTGTCCCTTGAAAAAAGCCAGCTTAGGCCCAGCGCCCTCTGCTGGTGGCATGGACACCTGCTCGACATGTCTGTAAGAAAGGGCGGGGCAAGACACTTCTGAGATTCCTTCTCAGGCCACCACGTCGTGTTTAATTTAATTAAAAATTAAACAATCAACAGAGGTGATCTCTGGGATCCCACTGGATCCAACAAAGGAGTGACGGGGAGCTTGGTGAGGGCAGAAACGGCGCTGAGCATCCTCTGAGCGGCAGGCTGGGTCACCCCCTCAGTCCCAGCTCCTCCCCCTGAGTCCCCTCAGCTCACTGCCACCAAGCCCTGTTTGTCTCCTCCACTGGATGGGGCCCTCAGAGGGCAGGCACAATGTTTATTAGTCTCTCCAGCCTGGGACATAGCTGGTACTGAATAAACATTTGATGGAAAGGCTCAATGCCATCCCATGCTGTTTCCATAACAAACAACTAAGTCCAGAAAATTTACAAGGCTTGGTTGGGTCCTCAGAGAGGTGCTGCTCCGCTGCTTTCTGTGGTCATAGCCAGAAATGGTCCAGCCCAGGGCAGCAAAGGCAAAAGACTTTAGGTATATAAAGCATCGCCTAAAATGTTTAACACATATTAGGTGCTCAAAAATGATTGCCATGGCTGGTGATATTGCTATTCCTATGTACTTTGTAGTGATGTGGGAGATTCCAATGAGTTAGAAAATTTTAATTCTTAAATTTTCTTACTGTTACCTATATAGTCTTAATAGAAAAATAAATCAGAGGTATCGTAAAACGGAATAAAGCAATTTCAAATGACATAAATAATTTTGTTTTTACCCTCTGATAAATTGCTTTACATTCTTGGGTTTTGTTTCTTTAGGAGGAAGATGATGGAGTACATGATTGCTCCAACATGCTGTGATTCCACACACAAGATCATATAATACAAACCTAATGTAGGCAGTCCCAGCTTCTTGCAAACTTGCATTTCACTTATTCACTTATTTAGTTCTGCATATATATAGTATAAATAAATTATCAAATTAATTAAAAAATATATATTACAGACTTATTGTACTTGACCAATTTATAAGCTTCAGCCTCTAGGTTCAGCCTCTAATTTACCAGTTTTCTGGTTTCTCTTAGGAAACGGAGTCAGCATTTCATCTTACCATCATTATATCCCCATCTAGTGGTAGGAAAAGCCAATTGCAAGTCTATAAGTTTTTCTCCCTGCATTCTTGGTCCTCAGGAAAAATGAGTAAAGTATAAATGCATGAGGACGAGCTGAGGATGAATATGCCAAGCCAATTCATGATTTGAGTTCTTAGTTGGCTCTTGAAATAAAATGACAGATATAGATTGAAGAATTGGATGAATTTTTTAGGCTGGAAGTATATCACACACTAAAGTTCTGAATTGAGAAGAAAGCAAGTTTGGCATTCTTGGGCCAAGAAAACAATTGTCTGGGTAGAGTGGAAGGTCCCTGTCGGGCAACTGGGAAAGGCTAATGTAATGACTGGTAGGGACCTGGAACGGTGGGCAGGAGAGTTTAGTTCTGACACGATGGTTTCCTAGGATGGCAAATCTCTCTGTTACTGAATCAGCAGCATGAGTCAGTGGGGTCCCCAGTAACATTCTCAAAAACAGTGTGAACCTGAATTCTTTCTCTCTGGGCTTAGAGACAACTGACTGGCGTTTTTCTTAATGGTTCTCATAAAGTTGTCATCCTCATCCCTGCTTTTGTGAAGGCTGTGTGGTAGGGGGGTTAAATGTGTGAGTTTGGGAATCAGATAAGTCACCTTGTGTTCTTGAGAAAGGTATTAACTTCAGTTTTCTCATTTGTAAAATTGCAGGAGGGTGCTGGGTGCAGGCAGGGGTAATACGTACTCCATAAGGTTGATATGAAGATTAAATGATGTAGCGTGTGCAGAGAACCTAATATATGATGCCTGGTACAAAATAGGTGCCCAATAAGCAAAATCATTATTAGTGCCTTTCTTTCACCCTCATGGATCACTTTATTTCCCTCCCTTCTGTACCTCTGAATTGTTAATTTTTACTAAGATCTCTTTTGTGTCATACTTGTGTAAGAGGATGCTAAACACAACCATTCCTCTGGTCTTAAAGCTTTAGCAGAAGCACCGGAAGCCAAGAATAACAGGTGCAACACTACAAACGCAGCGACTATGAAACCAGCTGTGGCCCTTTGCTCATCAGCCACCAAGCGGGTCCATGAGAAAAGGCCAAGAATTCACTGGGTGGTTCAATAGGCCAGTAGAGAGCTGCCAGTATGCCGTGTGCCACCACCTGTCCCACCCACGGGGGCTGAGGAGGGAGGGCTTTCCCTTCACCTTAAGCCAAAGAGAAAGGAGTCACCTAGAGAAAACTCCTCTGGAGAGTCTGACATGGGTTCTCTGAAGTTTGAACAGCCAGCTGTGAGTCACCTGAAAACAACTTTTTCGAAGAAGACATTCTGCCAGGATGAGGCACCTACAGCAGGAAAGGGCAGGAGATACTTTGTTGGAAACAGAACCTGGGCTGCTGATGGGGGCAAAGATCTTGTAAACAGTCAGCCGGAGGACCACCGGCACGAGGAGACTGTGGTCTCCAGGAAGGGGGCTCTTGGAGGAACCCCTAAAAGTCCCCGGCTACACCCAGAGTGTCTTTCTGTTCCTCAACTCCCTTCCAACCCCCTTAATCACTCTGGAGGGGCTCCACAATTCAGCTCATGAATGAGGTAGAGAGTGAGAAAAAGAAAAGTCCAACTCCCAGAGCATCTTGGGTGGCTGGGAGGGGGGAAGAAACTTTAAATTGAATGAGAGTGTGGAGTTTTGATATTAGACTGGACTGAGCATATTATTACCTGAAACCTATTGTTACTGGAGAGTAACTGAAAAAGCTTTGGTCTCAACCCAAGATCTAATCCGGGGGACTGGTGGGGTGGTAGGGCTAATGGATTCCTAGAGACAGGTTTAAAGGGAGTGTGTGCCCTTGGAGCCCAGCTCATGTGATAAGCTGGTAGCAGACTGAGCCCAGACTTGTTAGCTTTGCTCTGGGTTTAGGATTGGCTCTTATCCCAGGAGGACTATGGTGACCTGACTCTGTTATAATAACGTAAATCTTCATGTATCAGGAATTGTTGTGCACAATCCTGCCTGGAAATGTAAAGATGAACAGATTTGATTATTCATTGATATTTTGGGAGCCTGCGCTGTAATAGGCAGTTAATACAACAGGAAAAAAAGGCTTTGGGCATGTCAGTCTTAGCTCAAATCCAGCCCCGTTAGCTCCCATCTGCATACTATGTGCATAACACTTAACTTCTCTGAGCCTTGGTTTCTTCACCTGTACAATGGGTATTATCCCTGGGTACCCTGGAAGAGTCATGAAGTGTCAATGAAGTAATGGATTCAAGTAGTGCGTGCCTAACTTGGTACGATCAGTAAGTGTGGCTGCTATCACTCTGTTCAGGGCAGAAGTGAAACACTGTGGGTGACGGAATAATGCACAGTCTCTGTCTTCAAAGAGCTTCTATTTTGGAAGTGGGGTAGATTGAATGTGTGCCTATGTAACTCATGCTGCCGGTCTTTGATGAGGGCTACATACTTACCAAGGTTTTCACTGATTTCTTTATAGACAAGATGATTAATTAGGGTTGGATGTCAATATTGTTTGGTGAATTTGCAGCTGAATAAAGGCTAAATCCGAAGAATCTTTAATTAATGGGTGTGATGCAAATGGCAGAATTGGGCAAGAATGACCTTGGGAACTCCCTCTACTTTGTCTGGACAACAATCTAGCTGGGATATGGGGCACCTTTTCTCCAGTGGTACGTGGGAAGTGCTCCTGGCATCCTCCCATGAGGAGATGGGGCTGCAGCATCCCATGGGTCTGAGGTCTGCAGGTGCTGGCCGCCTGCTTCTGCAGGGAGCTCCTAAGAACAGCTGGCACCCAAATCCAGACTGCTAGGTGACCAATAAGGTTATTTTCAGACTTTCCCTGAAAGAAGGGAAAGCAGTTTGGGGCCAGGTCCCTGCCCTGGAACACAAAACCACATGGTGAGGTCACCTGTAATGCCCTGACCCCAACCCCCTCTCATGAGAACAATGGGAGGAAGAAAGACCTATACTTTCTTTTTCTTGCTGACCCTCATTTTGTATGTTTCCTCCTATTTCTAGCAAAGTCCATTCTTTACCCTATCTATATTTTACTATAAAATTCACCCAAGCCCTGGAACATGACTGAAAGAAACTGCCTCACATGACAATGGGTTAGTTTTAACCAGATAGGGGGTTTCTTACCATCTACCACTGTAACAGTGCTCTGCTAAGTGGTTTGACCTAGGTAAAGATTTAGAAGGCAAGCTGCCTTCTCTTCTCTGGGCAAGCTGCCCAGATCTCTAGGGGTTATGAAGCTGGGGGAAGGATGGGTAGAGATAGAGAATACCTGGATGGCAGAGTCAAAATTCTAAAAGATCTCAACAAATACACTAAAGAGAAAGTACAACAAGGTCAAATATAAATTTATTTAGGCTAAAAATATTATAAAGTATAAATGGGAGAACTTATCTTAATAGAGGTTCATGTGAAAAATACCTGAAAGTTTAGCAGACCCAAGCTCCAAATGAGCCAATAGTATAGTGCAGTTGACAAAGAAGCTAATTCAATCTCGGATGTTGGGAAGAACAGGAACAGTTAGTTCCCCAAGTTCACTGGCTGGCCCAGATCTGGACTATCCTACACTGTTCTGGGAGCCATGTTTTATAAAGGCCAGTGACAACCTGATGTAGAGTAAGAATAATAGTGTAGGATCTTACGAAGAAATGTTTAAAGAACTGAAGATATTTAGTTTGAAGAAGGCAAGATTTCATTATCACATAATGGCTTTCTTAAAAAATTTGAAGGGCTATTATCCAACCACTCAATAAAACATCCATGGTTATATTGAAGAAAAAAGTAGATTTTGTTTTTCATGGAGCAGAGCTAGTACAAATTGGTGAAAGTCATAGGAAAATGATTGTCAGAGCCAAACACAAAACAAAATAAAAAACAAGCAAAAACTCAGACATTTATTTTTCCAAAAATGTGACACGCTTCTTTACAGAGACGTGCCCTCCCCAGTGCCGAGGTCATGAAAGCAGAGCATGGGGGTTGGGCCTCACAGAGGAGAGTCCTGAAAGGTGGTCTCTGAGCTGTGCCAAGTGCTTTTGTGGCAGAGACTGCTAGTTGCCTGCCCAATGTACATTATCCCTTTCTTTTTAAAATACAGAACCATGATTCTATATGAGGCAGCAATATACCCGGCCAAAAATTGTATTTCCCAATCCCTTCCAGTTAAGTGGGGTCCCATATCTAAGTTCAGGACAAAGAGTTGTGAATGGAAGCATTTTGTGGGACTTCTGAGAAGGATCATTAAGAAGAATTGATTATCTGGGAAGTACACTTTCTTGCCCTTTCTCCTTTCTGCTGCTTGGAGTATAGATGCAATGGCTGGCACTCCAGCAGCCGTCTTGAACCATGATGTGACATTGAGTACAGAATCTATGCTCCAGGGTGGTAGCATAGAAAGGTAAAAAGAACATGAGTAACTGATGATAACAGAGCTGATGTTCAGTACATATCTATTAGGTGTTTATTATGCTCCAGGGAGTGTTCTAGGTACTTGGTGAACAAAACATAGTGTCTGCCCTCATAGATCCTAAACAAGTGAGGGAGCCCAGGATGCTTGCTACATTATACAAACTCTGGGGGTAGGGAGGCACTTACATGGAATGAAATGGGGCCCTCTGAAGTTGTACAAAGGGGTAGTCCTTATGGGAACTTACATGGTAGTAGTGTACATATAATCTTGATTAGATAGACAAGAACACTGAGATGTACCGATATTCAGTTATTTCCCAAGATTACTCAAAGAATGATCGGGTTGGAATTCAACCCTAAGTGTGACTCCAAGCTCACTTTCTTAACCATTTATCTCAACTTGTTCATGGGCAGTAAGAGAAGGGTAGGAGCACACTCAGAGAAACAGAAAGAGAACCAGGAGAATGTGACATTTAGAAGAGAAGGGGGCAGAGAATTACAAGAAAGAGGAGGGGTAAAGAGAAGTTAAGGAAGGCGAGGACTGATAACAGGCAACAGGATTTAGAGAGTGCTCATTCTTGACCTTTAAGAGATCAATTTTAGTAAGAGTATTCCTAGCTTACTTTAATTCTCTAAACCCAGTCTTTTTCGTCTCATAACAGGTTTACAAAATCTTTCATTTTTATATGTCTATTATTGAGATTTATGTTAAAAATAGATTTCAGCAACTGTTCAGTAGTATAATTATTTCTATGACGTCAGTAGTACATCCAGTATCAATTTCTTTTGTTGTCAGTCTACCAAATGCCACCAAGAATTGTACATTGTGCAGAGGTGGCAGTTGCTTTGCAGACATTTAAGTATAGAACTGGGATGTTTTTCACAAACAACTTCTTAAATTCACATCCATGGACCTGAAAGGTGTTTGTGCAACATATGCTTCTTTTTCTTCAACTGTAGAGTAATAAATAACATTGTCAAAATCACTGCTGAGAAGTATACATTCTCATTTTATTTCTGGGGGTATGGAGATTATGTTTCTAAAAATGTTTCCTCCTATGAATTTGTCTTCATAGTTCAGAAGAAAAGTGCCCTTTTGATTGTCAAGGAACTGTGGTAGGTTGTAAACATCCCCAGGAACTCTTTTTTTTTTTTAAACATCTTTATTGAAGTATAATTGCTTTACAATGGTGTGCTAGCTTCTGCTTTACAACAAAGTGAATCAGTTACACATATACATATGTTGCCATATCTCTTCCCTCTTGCATCTCCCTCCCTCCCACCCTCCCTATCCCACCCCTCTAGGTGGTCACAAAGCACCAAGCTGATCTCCCTGTGCTATGCGGCTGCTTCCCACTAGTTATCTATTTTACATTTGGTAGTGTATATATGTCCATGACACTCTCTCACCCTGTCACATCTCACCCCTCCCCCTCCCCATATCCTCAAGTCCATTCTCTAGTAGGTCTGTGTCTTTATTCCCATCTTGCCACTAGGTTCTTCATGACCTCTTTTTTTTTTTTTTTTTTCCCTTAGATTCCATATATATGTGTTAGCATACTGTATTTGTTTTTCTCTTTCTGACTTACTTCACTCTGTATGACAGACTCTAACTCCATCCACCTCATTACAAACACCTCCATTTCATTTCTTTTTATGGCTGAGTAATATTCCATTGTATATATGTGCCACATCTTCTTTATCCATTCATCCGATGATGGACACCTAGGTTGCTTCCATGTCCTGGCTATTGTAAACAGAGCTGCAATGAATATTTTGGTACATGACTCTTTCTGAATTATGGTTTTCTCAGGGTATATGCCCAGTAGTGGGATTGCTGGGTCATATGGTAGTTCTATTTTTAGTTTTTTAAGGAACCTCCATACTGTTCTCCATAGTGGCTGTATCAATTTACATTCCCACCAACAGTGCAAGAGTGTTCCCTTTTCTCCACACCCTCTCCAGCATTTATTGTTTCTAGATTTTTTGATGATGGCCATTCTGACCGGTGTGAGATGATACCTCATTGTAGTTTTGATTTGCATTTCTCTAATGATTAATGATGTTGAGCATTCTTTCATGTGTCTGTTGGCAATCTGTATCTCTTCTTTGGAGAAATGTCTATTTAGGTCTTCTGCCCATTTTTGGATTGGGTTGTTTGTTTTTTTGTTATTGAGCTGCATGAGCTGCTTGTAAATCTTGGAGATTAATCCTTTGTCCGTTGCTTCATTTGCAAATATTTTCTCCCATTCTGAGGGTTGTCTTTTGGTCTTGTTTATGGTTTCCTTTGCTGTGCAAAAGCTTTTAAGTTTCATTAGGTCCCATTTGTTTATTTGTCCCAGGAACTCTTAAGCTTTGAAAGATATTTCCTAAAATAGTTTGAGTTTGAAAGATAAAATGGAAGGAGAGGAAAGGTAAGTCATAAACTATCTGCTACTGTTCTTCAACTCCATCATGTCTTCTCCCATGCTTCTTACTGTTTTCCTCACCTCTGTATGCTGACCCTAGCCAATGAAAAAAGGGAAAGTTTATTTCCATACGCAGCAATGAAAATGAAAGTTCTTCAGCATAGCAGGGGTTAATGCCATGAAGTATTTCTTGGAAGACAAAGACAACAATTATTCTGGGTTTGATGAATAAGGAGCAGAGCAGTGTTAATAACATGCCATGAGCCCAGGAGATAACAAATGAGTAAGTGTGGAAAGAGATACTTGTTTTCTTCTGAAGGGCTTGTGAAAGGGCTGTGTTATATAAATGTGCCCTGTGGGTGTATAATAGACATGGGCAGTGAGATAAACTCTGTCCTGAGAATGGAACCTGTGTCAGACTGCCTCTCTGGCTGTGATTACTTCCCACAATGATGATTGATTTGGTAGAGTCTAGGTGGGGATAAGTTGATCAAACCAGGAGTGAAAAGTATTATTGAGACCCTGGCCTTTGCCACTGCACATGTGCTTGCAGCCAGCCACTATCAATACACAGACAACCAGCCCTTGCAGCCAAACGTGCATGCCTCTGGCTTCAGCCACCACTGTCAATTGCCCTGGTCCCTTGCCACTGGACCTGGAGGTGCCACCAAAAACTCCAACAGCCTTTGTAGCCACCGTGGACTCCCCATAGTTCTTGCCACCAAGGACCATGCCAAAGATTACAATGTCATGGACAACAGCTGCCTGAGCTGACAAGATACCATGCCCCTCCATGGACCCGGAGCCACCACATGCCCCCACGCTTGGCACCTGTCACCACTAAACCTGGGGCCAGTACACACTCCAGCATGTCCCTACCCTTTACCCTGCAAGTAAAGTTCTTTCCTTACTGAAATCAGTCCATAACATCTGGAAGAGTTGACTGCATCTTCAAATGCACAGACACCTATTGTAGGTTATTGAGTCATGAAGAATCAAGGAAATATAACACCACCAAAGGAGCACAACAAACTAGTAACTGACCCCAAAGAAATGAAGATCCACAAATTGCCTGACAAAGAATTTAGAACAATTCAAAAGAAGCTCAGGGAGCTATGAGAAAACACAGATAAAAAATTTAACAAAATCAGGAAAACAACACAAGAACTAAACAAAGAGTTCAACAAAGAGATAGAAAACAAAAAAGAACCAAACAGAAAGTGTGGCACTGAAGAATACAATGACTGAACTAAAAAAAAGGAGTGGAGAGCTTCAACTATAGAACTGATCAGGCAGAAGACAAATTCAATGCACTCTAGGACATATCACCTGAAATTATCCAATCAGAAGAGAAAAAAGAAAAAAGAATGAAAAGGGATGAAGAAAGCCTATGAGACTTAGGGGACACCATCAAGTGATACCACATTTGCATTACAGGAGTCCCAGAAGAAGAAGAAGAGAGAGAAAAGGGCAGAAAGCTATTTAAAGAAATGATGGCTGAGAATTTCCTAAACCTGAGGAGAGATATGGACATCCAGGTACACGAGGGTTAAAGCTCCCCAATCAGTGTCAACCCAAAAAAGACTTCATTGAGATATATTTTTAAAAAATATTTATTTATTTCATTTATTTTGGCTGTGACGGGTCTTAGTTGCGGCTGGCGGGATCTTCGCTGTGGCATGTGGGAATCTTTAGTTGTGGTATGCATGCAGGATCTAGTTCCCCAACCAAAACTATCAACAATCAAAGAGAAAGAGAGAATCTTGAAAGCAGCAGGAGAAAAGAAGTTCATCACATACAATGGAACCTCTATAAGGTTATCAGGGGAATTATCAGCAGAAACCTTGCAGGCCAGGAGAGTGAGTAGGATGATATATTCAAAATGCTGGAAAAAAGACCTGCCTAGGGCTTCCCTGGTGGTGCAGTGGTTGAGAATCTGCCTGCCAATGCAGGGGACACGGGTTTGAGCCCTGGTCTGGGAGGATCCCGCGTGCCGTGGAGCAACTGGGCCCGTGGGCCACAATTACTGAGCCTGCGCGTCTGGAGCCTGTGCTCTGCAACGGGAGAGGCTGCGATGGTGAGAGGCCCGCGCACCACGATGAAGAGTGGCCCCCACTTGCCGCAACTAGAGAAAGCCCTTGCACAGAAACGAAGACCCAACACAGCCATAAATAAATAAATAAATAAATAAATAAATAAAATTAAAAAAAAAAAAGAAAAAAGTTAGGGGGAAAAAAAATCTAGACGCAATCATAGTCCTGTTTAAAAAAAAAAAAAAAAAAACCTGCCTAGTTACATCTACAGTTCTGTTTCATTTTTTAAAGTTGTGAGTAAACAATCAAGCTTTGAAAGATAAACATTGTACTATTTCAGTCATTTTCCTAATGATTCCATGTGAGCAATCTCATTTAATCTTCAGGACAACCCCATTATTATCCTCATTTATCCATGTATTCAGAAGAACCGCTTCTCGGCCTTTTGGCTAAGATCAAGTGCAGAAGACCGAGGGGTGGAGACTTTAAATATCTTCCCTATCGTTCCAGAACTGTAATTATCTGAGACCGGATTTAACTAGGCAGCCTGACTTCAGAGGCCATGCATTCAACCATTCAGAGCTAGTTTCAAACCCAGGCCTGTCTGAGACCTTCAATCCTAAGCTATCTAGATTTTTTTCTTGGGATATGGAAAGAAGGGATGCTTTGGGCTTGAATAAGATTCTGGAGATAGTTTCAAGGCTTGATAATTTTGCTGGGGCCTTATGCTATATACCTTTTTTCTGTTGGGAATTAAATAATCAATCTTAGGGAAAAAATGATGACTTTTTTCAGTGAGAAATTTGGCCACAACTTTATGTCATATTTATGAGAAAGGGCTACAATGTAAGTTAATACCAGCTTGAATGCACTTTGGACTATTTGTTACCAGAGTCAGAGAAATAAACTTCATTTTTCAGTGTGTGCCCCAAGATGTGGGCATAGTAGATTAGTACCCACCAGGCACCCTTGTACAGGGAGGGTAAGAAACAGTATTGGAAAAAATCAAGGATTCTCATGAATAGATCTTGGTAGACTGTGTTTCTGCTAGCAGAGGCACCTGAGTAGAGATCCCCATCAGTGGCTCCGCACAACTTCAGAGCCAAACTGGTGGCCCCATCTAGTTGCAGAGCTCAGTTGGCAGTTCTGCCTGATTTGGGTCTCCAGCCAGTGGCCTGACCAGGCCATGGAGTCCGTCCTAGAGCCCTGCCTGGATAGGAAGGCAAGTCATCAACCCAGCCCACCAGCTGAGCATAGCCTCCAGCCCTGCCAAATGAGGAAGCCTGGCCAGACAGTGGGCAGCAGTGGAGCACATCCTACAGCCCAAGGAAGCAAGTCAGCAGCCCTGCCCAACTGCTGAGAAAGGCAGAAGGAGGACACCACTTCCTCAAATGCACAGATGGCAACATAAGTATATAAGGATCACCAAGAATCAGGTAAACGTGACACCACCAAAAAAACCGAATATATCCAATAACTGACCCTAAGGAAATGGAGATCTATGAACAGTCTGATAATGAATTCAGAATAATCTTTTTAAAGAAATTCAGTGAATTACAAGAAAACACAGATAGACAACTAAACTAGATTAGGAAAACAAAGCATACACAAAATGAATATTTCAACAAAGAAATAGAAACCATTAAAGAAAACCCATAGAAATACTAGAGCTGAAAAATAATGACTGAACTGAAGGAGTCAATAGAGATCTTTGTTAGCAGACTCAACCAAGCAGAAGATGAATCAGTGAACTTAAAGACAGATCATTTGAAATTATCCAGTCAGAGGAGCAAAAAGAAAAAGAAAAATGAAGAAGTGTGAAGAAAACGTATGTGAATTACAGGACACCATCACGAAAAAGAAATCTATGAATTATTGGAGTCCCAGAAGAAGAGAGGGAGATATCATCTGTTAGAATCGCTATTATCAAAAGGATAAGAGATAAGTGTTGGTGAGGAATTGGAGAAAAGAAAACACTTGTGAACTGTTGGTGGGAATGTAACTTGGTACAGCCATTATGTAAAATAGTATGGAGTTTCCTCAAAAAATTAAAAATAGAACTACCATATGATCTAGCAATCCCACTTCTTGCTTTATAGCCAAAGGAAATAAGGTCAGTATATCAAAGAGATATCTGCATTCCTATGTTCACGGCAGCATTATTCACAGTAGCCAAGATATGGAAGCAACCTATGTGTCTGTCAACAGATTAATGGATAAAGAAAATGTGATATGTATCACATTTTATATACATCATATTATATACATATATAATAAACATATGTGTATACACACACACACACACACACACACAATGGAATATTATTTAGTCTTAAAAAAGGAGGAAATCCTGCCACTTATGACAACATGGATGAATCTAGAGGAAATTTTGCTAAGTAAGATAAGTCAGACACAGAAATACAAATATTGCATGATCTCACTTATATGTGGAATCTAAAAAAAAAAAAAAAGTGAAACTCATAGTAACAGAGAGTAGAATGACAGTTACTACAGGTCCAGGAGTGAAGGAAAGGGAAGATACTGATCAAAGGGTACAAACTTTCAGTTATAAGATGTATAAACTTTTGGAGACCTAATGTACAGCATGGTGACTATAGTTAATAATAATGTATCGTATACCTGAAATTTGCTTAGAGAGTAGATCTCAAGTGTTCTCACCAAACTCAAAAAAATGGTAACCATGGGTAGTGATGAATATGTTAACTAGTTAGATTGTGGTAATCATTTCAAAATGTATACAATGTATCAAAATATCATGGTGCACACCCTATGTATATACAATCTGTCAAAAATAAATAAATAAAATTTTAAAGTACTATTGAATTTAGGATGAAATTTTCTGGGATTTTGTTGTTGGTTTTCTTTTGATCATTTCAACCAGCAGCGTTACAGGTAAGTCTCTCTTTTACCAGCAAAGAGGAATATAACTAGCAAAGCCTGCTGTTGTTTAGCCTGCTGACTGCTGCACTGGGAGGTGGGGTTCCTTTGCTATGAGGGCAGGTTTAGTGAGAGGAGAAAGGGAGGAATAATCTCATGTCTTCTTTAAGCTGGACACTAGGTACATTGATGTACATACCTCGTTCAATCTTCACGGCTCTGAGATATACATTATTAGATCTTCTCCATTTTTAGATTAATGACTGGAATATCAGAGAGGTTAATAATGTTCTTATGGTCACACTGTTAGAGTTCAGCCAGAACTTAGTTTTTTTCTCCTTACTTTTATTTTATTTTTTTATTTTTATTTATTTATTATTTTATTTATTTATTTTTTAAACATCTTTATTGGAGTATAATTGCTTTACAATGGTGTGTTAGTTTCTGCTTTATAACAAAGTGAATCAGCTATACATATACATATATCCACATATCTCCTCCCTCTTGCGTCTCCCTCCCACCCTCCCTATCCCACCCCTCTAGGTGGACACAAAGCACTGAGCTGATCTCCCTATGCTGTGCGGCTGCTACCCACTAGCTATCTATTTTACTTTTGGTAGTATATGTAAGCCCATGTCACTCTCTCATTTCGTCCCAGCTTACCCTTCCCCCTCCCCGTGTCCTCCAGTCCATCTCTACGTCTATATCTTTATTCCTGTCCTGCCCCTAGGTTCTTCAGAACCATTTTTTTCTTCTTTTTTGAGATTCCATATATATGTGTTAGCATACAGTATTTGTTTTTCTCTTTCTGACTTACTTCACTCTGTATGACAGACTCTAGGTCCATCCACCTCACTAAAAATAATTCAATTTCGTTTCTTTTTATGGCTGAGTAATATTCCATTGTGTATATGTGCCACATCTTCTTTATCCATTCATCTGTAGATGGACACTTAGGTTGCTTCCATGTCGTGACTATTGTAAATAGTGCTGCAATGAACATTGTGGTACATGACTCTTTTTGAATTATGGTTTTCTCAGGATATATGCCCAGTAGTGGGATTGCTGGGTCATACGGTAGTTCTAATTTTAGTTTTCTAAGGAACCTCCATACTGTTCTCCATAGCGGCTGTATCAACTTACATTCCCACAAATAGTGCAAGAGGGTTCCCTTTTCTCCACACCCTCGCCAGCATTTATTGTTTGTAGACTTTTTGATCATGGCCATTCTGAATGGTGTGAGGTGATATCTCATTGTAGTTTTGATTTACATTTCTCTAATGGTTAGTTATGTTGAGCACCCTTTCATGTGTTTGTTGGCAATCTGTATATCTTCTTTAGAGAAATGTCTATTTAGGTCTTCTGCCCATGTTTTGATTGGGTTGTTTGTTATTTTGAAATTGAGCTGCATGAGCTACTTGTATATTCTGGAGATTAATCCTTTGTCAGTTGCTTCGTTTGCAAATACTTTCTCCCATTCTGAGGATTGTCTTTTCGTTTTGTTTATAGTTTCCTTTGCTGTGCAAAAGCTTTTAAGTTTCATCAGGTCCCATTTGTTTATTTTTGTTTTTATTTCCATTTCTCTCAGAGGTGGGTCAAAAAGGATCTTGCTGTGATTTATATCATAGAGTGTTCTGCCTATGTTTTCCTCTAAGAGTTTGATAGTGTCTGGCATTACATTTAGGTCTTTAATCCATTTTGAGTTTATTTTTGAGTATGGTGTTAGGGAGTGTTCTAATTTCATTCTTTTACATGTAGCTGTCCAGTTTTCCCAGCACCACTTATTGAAGAGGCTGTCTTTTCTCCACTGTATATTCTTGCCTCCTTTATTAAAAATAAGGTGACCATATGTGTGTGGGTTTCTCTCTGGGTTTCTATCTTGTTCCATTGATCTACATTTCTGTTTTTGTGCCAGTATCATACTGATTTGATTACTGTAGCTTTGTAACATAATCTGAAGTCCAGGAGGCTGATTCCTCCAGCTCCGTGTTTCTCAAGATTGCTTTGGCTATTCAGGGTCTTTTGTGTTTTCATACAGATTGTGAAATTTTTTGTTCTAGTTCTGTGAAAGATGCCATTGGTAGTTTGATAGGGATTGCAGTGAATCTGTAGATTGCTTTGGGTAGTATAGTCATTTTCACAATGTTGATTCTTCCAATCCAAGAACATGGTATATCTCTCCACCTGTTTGTATCATCTTTAATTTCTTTCACCAGTGTCTTATAGTTTTCTGCATACAAGTCTTTTGTCTCCTTAGGTAGGTTTATTCCTAGATATTTTATTCTTTTTGTTGCAATGGTAAATGGGAGTGTTTCCTTAACTTCTCTTTCAGATTTTTCATCATTAGTGTATAGGAATGCAAGAGATTTCTGTGCATTAATTTTGTATCCTGCTACTTTACCAAATTCATTGATTAGCTCTAGTAGTTTTCTGGTAGCATCCTTAGGAGTCTTTATGTGTAGTATCATGTCATCTGCAAACAGTGACAGTTTTGCTTCTTATTTTCCAATTTGGATTCCTTTTATTTCTTTTTCTTCTCTGATTGCTGTGGCTAAAACTTCCAAAACTATGTTGAATAATAGTGGTGAGAGTGGGCAAGCTTGTCTTGTTCCTGATCTTAGTGGAAATGGTTTCAGTTTTTCACCATTGAGAACAATGTTGGCTGTGGGTCTGTCATATATGGCCTTTATTATGTGGAGGTAAGTTTCCTCTATGACTACTTTCTGGAGTGTTTTTTTCATAAATGGGTGTTGAATTTTGTCAAAAGCTTTTTCTGCATCTATTGAGATGATCGTATGGTTTTTAATCCTTAAATTTGTTAATCTGGTGTACCACATTGATTGATTTGTGTATATTGAAGAATCCTTGCATTCCTGGGATAAACCCCACTTGATCATGTTGTATGATCCCTTTAATGTGCTGTTGGATTCTGTTTGCTAGTATTTGTTGACGATTTTTGCATCTATGTTCATCAGTGATATTGGCCTGTAGTTTTCTTTTTTTGTGACATCTTTGTCTGGTTTTGGTATCAGGGTGATGGTGGCCTTGTAGAATGAGTTTGGGAGTGTTCCTCTCTCTGCTATATTTTGGAAGAGTTTGAGAAGGATAGGTATTAACTCTTCTCTAAATGTTTGATAGAATTCACCTGTGAAGCCATCTGGTCCTGCACTTTTGTGTCTTGGAAGATTTTTAATCACAGTTTCAATTTCAGTGCTTGTGATTGGTCTGTTTATATTCTCTATTTCTTCCTGGTTCAGTCTCGGAAGGTTGTTCTTTTCTAAGAATTTGTCCATTTCTTCCAGGTCCATTTTATTGGCATAGAGTTGCTTGTAGTAGTCTCTCATGATCCTTTGTATTTCTGCAGTGTCAGTTGTTACTTTCCTTTTCATTTCTATTTCTACTGATTTGTGCTCTCCTTTTTTTTCATGATGAGTCTGGCTAATGGTTTATCAATTTTGTTTATCTTCTCAAAGAAACAGCTTTTAGTTTTATTGATCTTTGCTATCATTTCCTTCACTTCTTTTTCATTCATTTCTGATCTGATCTTTATGATTTCTTTCCTTTTGCTAACTCTGGGGTTTTTTTGTTCTTCTAATTGCTTTAGGTGTAAGGTTAGGTTGCTTATTTGAGATGTTTCTTGTTTCTTGAGGTAGGATTGTACTGCTATAAACTTCCCTGTTAGAACTACTTTTGCTGCATCCCATAGGTTTTGGGTCATCGTGTTTTCATTGTCATTTGTTTCTAGGTATTTTTTGATTTCCTCTTTGATTTCTTCAGTGATCTCTTGGTTATTAAGTAGTGTATTGTTTAGCCTCCATGTGTTTGTATTTTTTACAGATTTTTTCCTGTAATTTATAGCTAGTCTCATAGTGTTGTAGTCAGCAAAGATACTTGATACGATTTCAATTTTCTTAAATTTACCAAGGCTTGATTTGTGACCCAAGATATGATCTATCCTGGAGAATGTTCCATGAGCACTTGAGAAGAAAGTGTATTCTGTTGTTTTTGGATGGAATGTCCTATAAATATCAATTAAGTCCATCTTGTTTAATGTATCATTTAAAGAAGAGAACAACCAAACCAAAAAAGAAATCCACCAATGATAACAAGTGCTAAAAACTATACAAAACACACACACACACACACACACACACACAAAACGGACAGACAGAACCCCAGGACAAATGGTAAAATCAAAGCTATACAGACAAAATTACACAAAGAAGCATACATATACATACTCAGAAAGAGAGAAAAAGGAAAAAATATATATATTAAATAGAAAATAAAGAGGAAGAGAGCAACCAAATCAATAGACGAATATACCAGTGATAATAAACTCTAAATACTAAACTAAAATAAACAAAAAGCCAGAAACAAATTAGATGCAGAAAGCAAACCCCAAGTCTACAGTTGCTCCCAAAGTCCCCTGCCTCAATTTTGGGATGATTTGTTGTCTATTCAGGTATTCCACAGATGCAGGGTACATCAAGGTGATTGTGGAGATTTAATCTGTTCCTCCTGAGGTTGCTGGGAGGGATTTCCCTGAGAGTTCACACCTCTCCTGGGGTTCAGCTTTGGATTTCGCCCTGCCTCTGCGTGTAGATCCCCTGAGGAAATCTGCTCTTCGCTCAGACAGGATGGGGTTAAAGGAGCAGCTGAGTCGGGGGCTCTGGCTCACTCAGGCCGGGGGGAGGGAGGGGTACGGATGCGGGGTATGGAATGCGGGGCAAGCCTGCGGCGGCAGAGGCCAACATGATTTTGCAACAGCCTGAGGCACGATATGTGTTCTCCTGGGGAAGTTGTCCCTGGATCACGGGACCCTGGCAGTGGTGGGCTGCACAGGTTCCCAGGAGGGGAGGTGTGGATAGTGACCTGTGCTTGCACACAGGCTTCTTGGTGGCTGCAGCAGCAGCCTTAGCATTTCATGCCCATCTCTGGGGTCCGCGCTGATAGCCATGGCTCACGCCCGTCTCTGGAGCTCATTTAGGCGGTGCTCTGAATCCCCTCTCCTCGCACACCCCGAAACAATTGTCTCTTGCCTCTTATGCAGGTCCAGACTTTTTCTCAGACTCCCTCCCGGCTAGCTGTGGTGCACTAGCCCCCTTCGGGCTGTGTTCACACGGCCAACCCCTGTCCTCTCCCTGGGATCTGACCTCCGAAGCCCGAGCCTCAGCTCCCAGCCCCCACCCGTCCCGGCGGGTGAGCAGACAAGCCTCTCGGGCTGGTGAGTGCTGGTCGGCACTGATCCTCTGTGTGGAGATCTCTCCACTTTGCCCTCTGCACCCCTGTTGCTGCGCTCTCCTCCATGGCTCTGAAGCTTCCCCCCTGCCCACCCCCCATCTCTGCAAGTGAAGAGGCTTCCTAGTGTGTGGAAACCTTTCCTCCTTCACAGCTCCCTCCCACTGGTGCAGGTCCCATTCCTATTCTTTTGTCTCTGTTGTTTCTGTTTTCTTTTGCCCTACCCAGGTACGTGGGGAGTTTCTTGCCTTTTGGGAAGTCTGAGGTCTTCTGCCAGCGTTCAGTGGGTGTTCTGTAGTTGTTCCACATGTAGATGTATTTCTGATGCATTTGTGGGGAGGAAGGTGATCTCCACGTCTTACTCTTCCGCCATCTTGAAGGTTCTCCTTACTTTTAAACTTGTTTTTCTGCTGGACCATGATATTGCCATAAGAGAGAGTAGTTTTAATAATGGGGAAGGTCTTATAGGTAAACTCAGACCAGAGAATATTTTTTATCTCACCTACTGTTGCAGAAAAACTCAAACCCTTTCCCACTGCAGTAACCCAGAGGATATGGAAATTTAATTCACAACTCCTGCAGTACCAGCATGGCACTGCTTTTTCCAATAGCAATTAGGGACTGAAACAAAAATAGCAAGCACAATGGCAACACCTTAGTTGAACTCTCAGTGGTTGAAGTAAAATACCTGTTTAAGGAGAGCATGTGGAAAAGTGGCATTCTGGTTAGCATGCCAGGTCAGGACAAATGACTGGATCACACGGACACCAATGGCAGATCCAGACAGGAGACCTGGTGGAGATCCAGACAGGGGACTTAGACTGGAGAACTGGCTTGACAAAAGAAGTGGCTCCAGGCAATGACAGAAACACCACTCCAGCTTCTCTTTTTTAAGGGCTCCAAAAGTCCATTTGCCAAATGTATTTTGCTAACTTTTAGAACATTGCATATGAGTCATTTGCAAAGAGTGAATTTGATTTCATACTTCTGTTGCATTTGAGAATACCCTCCAGTTATTCTCAGGAAGAGGTGACTGAATTGAGTGGACCCAGTGACATTACAACTACAATGTCATCCCTTACAGAACCGTGTCTGTTCAAGGTACTATCCTTCCCATTTCTGTGAATCAACTTTTGCTTAGACACACTTTCTGTGCAATGTGACCTGAAGGTTAAGTGACTTATCAGGAATGTCTCTCTATACTTTTACCCACACTGTTCCCTTTCATCTGTAATTTCCTAACCCTTAAAATTTTAAATTTTTGCCTTTAAAATCTTAGCCATCTTTTAAGACCCAGCTACCACCTCTAGTGCACCTCATATAGATGTGCACTTACCTTTCCTTCCACACGCAGAGCACTTAATTATATACTGTAAGGGACCCCAACTGTCAAAGCATATCTGGAAAAATAGGCTTTCAATTTCCCTGGAAGGAAAAGCAGAGACAAGTAGGTCAAGAATGCCTAGCCATTAGCTCTGCTTGTCCCTGAATGTGGATATGGCTTCACTGATGCTGAGTTTTGTTCAAGAATTAGGAGATTCCAGAATTCCCTTCAGTGGATGTACATCTGTTTGTATTGGGTGGGCCACTTGGCCAAACAAAATGGATGCTGAGGAAGCAATATCATGGAGTAACTTAGCTAAACTCTCAACACAAACCAAATCAGCAATTCAATTTCTTCACTCAATGTCATATTTTTGAGGTCTATGACATAGATAGATGACATAGATGATGGATATAAAGAGAGTCCATTCCCTTTTAACTGCTGTATGATAGTTCATTGTGTGACTCTATCATATTTTATTTATCCATTTCCCTCTGATGGACATTTAGATTTGTTTCTACCTTTTTCCTAATGCAAACAATGCAGCAATCTGTATCCTTGTACAGATTTCCTGAGAATGGCTGTATTTTTTGTTCACAATTATTTATTTCCTCGGGCCTTGCTAAGCTTCCCTACAGTCAGCTTACTCTTTCCTACTGCATTGACTTTGCACTTGGCTGTGTGCCTTGCTTTGGCCAATGGACCCTATGCCATATCTGAGAAAAATATTTCAATGTACTTGTGTGATTTGGCTCTGCTTCCCTTGAGGTTCTGCTCTCTGTTATGAAACAACGTGTCCCAGATAGTGGCTGCTCCTTTAGCGTAAGAGCCAGCATGAGAAGATACATGGAACCAAACCACGCCCAGCCAAATCCAGCCAGGCCCAGCTGAGTCCAGCCAGGCCCAGTGGAACCATAGCCAATCCTCATGTTTCACTAGGAAGACAATTGTTCATTGTTATAATCCACTGGAATTTGAAAATATTGGTTGCTGCAGCAAAAGCTAACAATTATAGGAATAGGTACCTAAGAGTAAGCTGCTTCCATAATAAAACCCCCAAAATATGGCTTTGGCCTCAGGAGGCTGCCATTGTGGCAATCTTTGTCATGCAGATCATTTGGTTAGCTGTCAAAAATGTACTGAATGCTCTTGTGGCTTAGGGTAAAGCGATTTCAAGGCAGAATGTTTACAGTACGAGTATTAGTTGTAACTACCTGTATTAGACAAGGCACTAAAAGAAAGAAACTAAGAAAATAATCAGCCTATTTGTTTTCAGGTATAATTTATCGATACAATAAAAATCCATCCTTTTTAGTAAATGGTCTGGGAGTTTGGACAAATATATACAGTCATATGACTACCACCAAAATCAAGGTATAGACCCCTTTGGAGTCAACCCTCTGCCCCCAGCTCTAGCCCTTAGAACTACTAATTTGTTTTTTGTCTCTGTAGTTTTGCCTTTTGCAGAAAGTCCACTAAATGGAATCATACAGTATGCAGCCTATGAGTCTGGCTTCTTTCACTTGGTATATGCATTTGAGATTCATCCATGTTGTTGCATATGTCAATAGCTTAGTTCGTTTTATTTCTGAGTATTATTTCACTGTATAGCTGTGCCACGTTTTAGCAGTTCACTTGTTGAAGGAGATTTGGGTTTTTTCCAATTCGGGGCAATTACAAATAAAGCTACTATAAATGTTTGCATACTGTTTTTTGTGAGAACTTATGTTTCTCTTTCTTTTGAGAAATATCTGGAAGTAAGATTGCTGGGTCTAATGATAAGTACACGTTTAACTTTATAAGACACTGCTAACCTGTTTCTAGAATGGTTGTACATTTTACATTCCCAGGGTGTGAGAGTTCCTGTTGCTCTGCATTCTCTGTGGCACTTGGTATTGTCATTCTTTTCAGTTTTAGCCATCCCAACAGGTAAGTAACAGTATCTAACTGTGGTCTAAGTTTACATTTCCCTAATGACTAATTATGTTGAACATCTTTTCCTGTGTTTATTTGCCAAACATGTCTTTTTGATGAAGTGTCTGTTCAAATCTTTTACCCATTAAAAAAAAAATTTTGTTATTTGTTTTTTAATTACTGAGTTTTGAGAATTCTTTATATATTCTGGATACAAATCCATTACCACAGATGTGATTTACAAATATTTTCTCCCAGTCAGTAGCTTGTCTTTTCATTCTTTTAACAATGCTTCTTAATTTTGATAAAGTCAAATTGGTCTGTTTGAAAGCATGGGTTAAAGGGAAGAAAACAAGAAAATTCAGATATTCTGAGATTTTCAGGGTTGAAAGAGACAACTGCTAAAGAGTCTCGAATTAAGACACAACCTGGGGGCAAAGACCAAATCAAAGGTATGGTCTAAAGTGTCCTCCAACAAATCTTTTCAATTGAACAAAATGCCTCATGGAAAAAGACCAAGGGCATGGTCCCACAGAAGCATGATAAACCAAAGTTTCTATAATTAATTGAGAGAGTTAGGTCTCAAAAACACTGTGTATATGCCTATTGGCACACAAAGGCAGCAGAAATCAAATAGATAGAAAAACAAGAAAGTTCTAAGAGAAATACTTTGTCAAAAATGCTACCACCCTGAATTAATACAGCTGGTCACAGTTCAAGAGGTAAAACTACCTTTGGACCCTCAACTTTCCATAGGCAGGGAGAAGGCCACGAAAGCTGCTCAACTGCCTGGCAGGGCATATTCTCCAGCAATCTTTTCAGACATGGCCAAAGAGGATAATGGAAAAGGAAGGAAATCCCAGAGGACAGAGCTGAGAGCTTTGGAGAAAAATGACTGGAGATCTACTTCCAGGAATCAGAGTCAGGGCCCAATCAGGGAACATTCATTATCTATTTAAGGATGATTTTTTTAAAAGGGTAAAATCATGACCCTCATACAGACATAAAATAAACACATGTTTAAAAAAAATTTTTTAAAGCTCATTATTAATGAGGGAACCAGGCGTATGTTGCAAAGGAGATCCTCAAAAAAGAGTCCAAAGAGCAGACATATTTATAGATCAGAAATGTGCAAATGGAGGAAAAAACTTGCTTCTTCCATAGTGGAAGAGGAAAGTCAAGTGAACTTCCACTAGACAGAATTTTTTGCATGTCCATAGACAAGAATTATTCTGTATTATTATTAGTTATCTAAAATTTACAATTGTAAGATAGCTCAAAGGCAATGAAAAACAGAGAACACACATAAACTCAGAATCAGATACATAAAGCAGAGGAGTATCCTCTAAACAATGCATACTTTTCCACTGAAGCACACAGTTTTCCCTACAACCCTCAGGATTTGCCCAACAGGGTTTCAGAATTGCTTGGACCAATGACTAGGTGTCATGCCTTCTCTTGTTCTCCTTTTTAACTGGGAGAGTTTTATTGCAGCTATCCGATTCTATCATTATGAATTGGAAGTATGGGGGCCAGATAACTTGTCATTTTAGTTCATAGGTCTCCTGTGACTTGAGAGGAACTATATCTGAGCCTGAAGTAGGTCACAGTGTCCTGGACTTTAAGCCCTATGTCTAATTGGATGAGAAATGAACATCTAACTGATCATTTGATGGTTGAATGTATCACTTTTATGATCTGAAACAAATAACATTGAAGTGTTTGTTTTAAAAGAAAAGTGGTGAGGTTCAAATGAAGGGAAGCCAACTTTCATGCAAGGTCTAAGAGTGAATTACAGGGCTGGCCATGGGAAATAGACAGAAAGGGGAATCTAGGAACCTGTGGGAGGTGAGCATGTGGAGAGGCAGTAGGGATGGAGAAAGCTCAGGAGCAGAAGTGGTAACTAGTGGAGGACAGGGTCCAGGACTGGTACAATGAACAGAATTGGCTCATCCAAAGGTCTTTCCTCGGGAGTACCAACACTAGATTGTGGGCATGCCTCTCAGGTGTAAAAGATACACTGTCTCAGATGCATGTTGTTTTTGTCTAGACTTTTTGCTCATTCTTCACCTCCAGGGCCTAAAACACCACAATCTATTTCTTTTCATTTTTTTCACCTTGCTGGATTACTTGGAATAAAAGGACAAGAATGTGTATCTTTTTTTTTTTTAAGATTTTTTTTTTTTTGATGTGGACCATTTTTAAAGTCTTTATTGAATTTATTGCAATATTGCTTCTGTTTTATGTTTTGGTTTTTTAGCCACAAGTCATGTGGGATCTTAGCTCCCCGACCAGGGATCGAACCTGCACCCCCTGCATTGGGAGGCAAGGTCTTAATCACTGGACCACCAGGGAAGTCCCAAGAATGTGTATCTTTTCAAAAGTGAAAAGTATATTTATCCAAGAGTTACAAAAGCACAAAAGTTTGCAGTAGCTTTATTTACAATAACTGGAAATAGCCCAGGGATCCATCAACAGGAGTGTAGATAAACAAACTGTATAATATTATCATTTTACAATGGAATATTACTTAGCAATAGAAAGGAATGAGCTACTGATATACACAACAGCATAGATGTCTTAAAAACATTATGCTAAGTGACAGAAGCTTTACAGAAAAGAGTCCATACTATATTACCCCATTTATATGCAATTCTAGAGTAGGCAAAATTAATCTGTGGTGGAAAAAAATTAGAATAGTGATTGTCTCTGAGGGTGGGAGCAGGGGTTGTGAAGGGGCATGAGGGAAATTTCTGAGGTGATGGTAATGGCTTATATCTTGATAGGGGTTTGGGTTACAAAGGTGTATGCATTAAGACTCAGTGGATGTACCTTTTCAATGTATATAAATTTAATGTATGTAAATTTTACATAAAATACTGCAAATAAATATTAAAGTTTAGTTGATGATATGCATAATGCAGTATTTAAGGAGAAGTTTACTGATATCTTCACTTTACTTTGAAATGTATTGAACAATAAGATGGATTGAAGGCTGAATAGATGGATGGCTAGATAAAGAGATATGTGATGAAGCAAGTGTACTAAATATTAATGGTAGTATTAAAGTGATGAGTATATAAATGTTTGCTGTAAAATCCTTTTAATTTTGCTTTTTGTTAGAAATTTTTTCATACTAAAATATTGGAAGGTAATTTAATTTAATCTTTGTGACTTAAAAAATTGCACTAGATCTTAATTTAAAATATCAAGGTAACAAAAGATTTTAAAAGACATGTACATCAGAATATCATGAAACCCGGATAAGAATCACTCTTGGAGATGCAGAATTATATTTCTCTACACCTTCCAAGAGTAAGCACTTTATTCCTGATTCTTTAGAGAGCTAGTTTGATGGAGAAAAAACAGAGTGGTGTGATACACGTTCTCTAAGATAGCCCCCAGGATCCCCATCTCCTGGTATTCATGTCCTTGTGTAATCGTCTCCTCCCCTTGAGTGTGGGCTAGACTTACTGATTTGCTTCAACAAATAGAACAAGGCAGAAGCAATTGGATGTCATCCCAAGATTAACTTATAAAAAGACTGTGGTTTCCATCTCGGGCACTCTCTGGCTTTCTCTCTTTTGGGTCAACATACCATGTCATGGGGACACTCAGGTAGCTTATGGAGAGGCAGAACATGGCAAGGAAGGAAGGTCTGTTAGCAACCATGTGAATCAGCCTGGAAGCAAGTCTTCTGAGGCCTCCCAGCAGCCATGCTAGTGAGCTTGGAATTGGATGCCCTGGCCCCAGTTGAGCTTTCAGATGACCTCAGCAGCAGCTGACAGCTTATATGCAAACTCATGAGAGAGCCTGAGTCATAACCATCCCTCTAAGCTGCTCCTAAATCCTGACCCACAGAAACTGCATAAGATAATAAATATTTGTTGTTTTAAGATGCTAACTTTTGGGGTAATTTATTTTGCAGAAATAAACTAAGTGTTCCCTTGCTCCTTCTCCTCTACTTCCCCCTCCTGCTCTTCTTCTGTCTCTTTTTGGTGGCACCATGTCCTAAGCATTTACATATGCATTTACATATATCCACCCATTTCACTGTTACTAGACACCTTCGTGTTAGCAATATTCCTATATTAAAGGCAAAGAAGCTCAAGTTAAACAGCATGCTCAAAGGTAAATATCTACTGTGGCAGACTTTTAACCTGTGTCTTTATGATCTCAAAGCCTGTGCCCTCTCCATGGTATCACAGTGTCCTAAGGCCCCACAGCCTGCCACCTGCATGGTTACCCAGTACATGGTAGAGCTGCTGAGGGCCTTTAAAGGAGCAGGAGCTACAGAACCCTCTTTCCTATTTAGCTCATCAGGCCATTCAGATCTAGCTTTAAGGATCTCCATTTCAAAAGAGACTGTTGGGCGATATTCTAAACTTAGTTGAACAGAGGAGCGAGAACTAGATGAATACAAAGGATAACACACATTTATTCAGTATTCTGCATTCCAGGCATTGTGCTCATAAGCATATTATAGAACAAACTTCTGCTTTTCCAAATTCTGAGCTATCTGAAAGTTCAGATAATTAGATTTTTTTTTTTTTTTTCACTCTGCAGGGGAAATAAAGACAAACAGAGAAGTTTTTATCAATATTCAGATACACATGAGAACACACATTTTCTAGGACACATTTTCTTGGGATCATCAAATTCAGGTCAACTTCTTCTACCTTTCACAGTTTTAGGACAAGAAACTGCAAGATTTCCTTAGTGCTTTTTGAATCAACAAAGACTAAATTAATTTTGGTATCAATCTAATATTTTAATTTTACACACACACACATACACACACAAGCACATATATTAGAAAACAGACATATTTATATAACTCTCAGACATGGCATCCCTCTGGAGATACAGGTTTATAATAAATAATATGCATAAAAATGTAGATCTTTATTATGGAATTTGTCCCCTACTCTGCTTTGGTTCAGATGCACTTGTGTTTATCTTTTCCATAAACTGTGAGCTCTTGGAGGTCAGAAACTATGTCTTACTCAGTTCTTGGATTCTTCACAATGTGTAATGACTCTTTTGAAGTAAAAGTGGAAGTAATGTTAAAATACTTAAGTAGATATTTTCACCTTAGATATGCCGAGTAAAGATAAGAAAGGTATAGACTTCCTAACATGGGCTGAATGTGACATATTCTAATGAGTATATGAAGAGTGAGGTCATACAGCTTGTGAAATCTGTAGTCAGACTGAGTGGGTTCAAACCTGACTCTGGCATTTGCTAGCTGTGGGATGTTGGTTAAGCTGCTTAACTTCTCTGTGCTTCAGTTTTCTCAACTGTGAAATGGGAATAATTATGGGATCTAGTACATGTGAGGATCAAGTGAAGTAATACATGTAAAGTACTTCACACTGTGCCCAGCACACAATAAGAACTCCATAAATGGAAGAGCCATTATGATTATTAAAATATATGGGGAGCTCAGGGAGGAGGGAATTTGTGAATGAATATGTATCTTTAATTTGTGGTGTCATCTTGGGCATATTACTTGAGCTCTCTGACCCTCAGTTTCTTTATTTGTAGGATAAAGACAATACTTGTGAAGTGAGTACTAAATGAGGTAAAGCATGTAAAGCACTTAGAAAAGCACCTGACACATGGTAAATGTTTAATAAATTCATTTTTTCATTCAACATAGACTTATTGGCATTGACTACTCAATGGCACTGTGCTGGGTCCTGGGGATCCTGGAGGGAATGAAACAACCCCTGCTCTCATTGAGGTTACAGTATAGGGAGGGGAGACAAACGAAGATATTGCAGTACAGGTTGTGGTAAGGACTATGGGAAGCATAAAGCAGCGTAAAGGGATAGAGAGTGAGGGGTGAGGCTGTGCTAGTTTACAGAGAACGGTTACATTTGGACAGAGACTGAAAGAAGAGAGGAAGTGAGCTGTGTGCCTGCTTTGGGGAAAGGTGTCCTAGGCAGAGGCAACAGCAACTGCAAAGGTCCTAGGGTGGGGCCTTCTTATGTGCAAGAATAGGAAGGAATCAGGGGGCTGAGCTGAGGAGGCCGGGAGAGTCGTGGGAAATGAGGGCAGAGGAGTCACGGAGGCCAGATCATGCAGGGCCTTGAAGGCTGTTGTTTGGAATTTAGGTTTGACTGTGAGTGAGAGGGGAAGCCATTGGAAGGTTTCCAGCAGACCAGTGATTTCACCTGACTTAGGTTTTAAAAACTTCAGTTTATAGCACACATGAATGTGTATACAAAACAGAAACAAGACTCACAGATATAGAAAACAGACTAGTAGTTACCAGAGGGGAAAAGGAAGAGGGGAGGGACAAATTAAGGGTATGGGATTAACAGATAAAACTAATATATATAAAATACATAAGCAACAAGAGTATATTGTATAGCACAGGAAAATATAGCCATTATCTTGTAATAACTTTTAATGGAGTATAATCTGTAAAAAATATCGAGTCACTATGCTGTACACCTGAAACTAATATAATATTGTAAATCAACTACACTTCAGAAAAAAGCATCACTTTGCGGGGGAAGGAGTTGATGGAATATAGGTTGCTCATTGTTTTTATTATTATTACTCTTATTCTTTTGTATCTCTCTTGCCTAGAGGAAGGAGGTGTCTCTCCTTCCCTCAGAACAGGTATCTGATGTCCAGATCTAAAAATGTGACTAAGTTCCCTGTGTGCGTGCATGTGTGTGCCTTGCATGGCTGGGGTGTTATACTCATGTTTATGTGTAATGTGTTTGGTGCAAAAGTAAGAAGAAGCTCATCACAATCTGTCCTTGATACGTCTGCAATCCAGATGTGGAGATTTAATATAGAAGCAGCAGTGAAATAGCATGGACATCAACAGGCCACCTTTTATTTCACTCTACAAATTGTGTCATTATTACTGAATGTTCGTGTTTATGAAGTCCTCAGATACTTTAAGCATTATTCCAAAGATGCTGCAATAAAATATGACCTGTGTTTCCTTCACCCATAAAATTGAAGGGTGGAATAGAATCAGCTTTGAGTTCTTTTCTGTCTAAAGTGCTGTAATTCAAACACACACTGTTTTTTTTTTTTAATTTTATTTATTTATTTATTTATTTATTTATGGCTGTGTTGGGTCTTCGTTTCTGTGCGAGGGCTTTCTCTAGTTGCGGCAAGCGGGGGCCACTCTTCATCGCGGTGCGCGGGCCTCTCACTATCGCGGCCTCTCTTGTTGCGGAGCACAGGCTCCAGACGCGCAGGCTCAGTAATTGTGGCTCACGGGACCAGCCGCTCCGCAGCATGTGGGATCTTCCCGGAGCAGGGCTCGAACCCGTGTCCCCTGCATTGGCAGGCAGATTCTCAACCACTGCGCCACCAGGGAAGCCCCAAACACACATTTTTGAAATTATAATCATCATTAAAAGTTTTCAAGAAAAACAGCTACTACGGGCAACTGGCAGTGTTGGACACCCTGATCAGGCTTCTTCAGACTGGGCACTTTCTCCAGCTGCCAAAAGGCTGTGAGGCTGCAGAGCAGAGGCGGGCGGCTTCACCGAGAAGTGGCCAGAAGATTGTGAAAGGACAGAGGCTTCAGGGACTCAGTCAGCTGTGGTTTCTGCCGAGGATCATCCCCATCATCAGGCTTGCCTTTACTCACTGACCTGCCTGAATCATTCATTCATTCATTCACTTGTTCATTTGTTTTCTATTTCCCCCTCCGTCCTTACTCCCTCTCTTCTCCCATTCTCTCCCGTTGCTTTCACCAAGTCTTTCCTCCTCCCCTTCTCTGATGGGGGCAGGGAAGATCAGATGCCCAGATGTGCACTGGACCTAGTAGGACATGCACACCACTTTCTCTATATGGTGCCAAATCTTTCATGTGATCTGTAACTCCTTATTTCTGCCTACAGATTACTCCACCCTTTCTGGTCTCTTATAGATTCACAGATGCCTCATTTCACAATAAGGAAACCTGAGCCAAGAAAGGGCTCAATGACCCACCTAAAATCACACAGCTATTTATGGCATAACCACCATCCTTGAATAAAACTTAAAAGTCACCACATCATAGGCTAAATGGCATCTTAAGTCTTCCTTCAATCCATTTACTGGTAAATCTTTAGGCAAATTCTGGAGTTGAGTTCAAAGTCTTCCTTGTAACCATGGAAAGAAGAAATGAGAGGCCAGACCTAGCAATTTCTGAGCTATGGTCAAAGACCAAAATATGAACATAATGTTGACTAATAGGCCTAATGTGGCTTTATTTTAAAATCCTTTTTCTTAGCTAAACCAGACCACTGAAATTCTATCTATAATAAACTTGCAATTCTACTAGATTTCTTAGCTTCACTATTTAAAATATTGGTTTACTATAACCTTTAAAAATTATATTCAGCGTTTGGAGATCTTTAGACTTCTAATATAATAATATTCAGCAAAAATTGAAGTACCAGGATATTTATAAGTGAAGTAACTGGTAACAGCAATTTTGACAGTGCTCAGTTCATTTTAGAAATGGTTACTGAATGAATACTGTGTTGCTCTATGTGTATACATTTATATACATTTACAAATATTAATATGGAATGTAACTATTAAATACAACTATTGAGTCAAATTAATAACTAGTAATTATGTTTGTAGTGATTTTTCTATTGGCACCATAAGACCCTAACGTTTCCTGCCCTCAGCTGAATAAATGGCAAGACCCGCCTCTTGCTGCCTGGCTGGGTGATAGATCTATACACCTAAGTGACATTACCTGTGAAAAGCAGATTATGAGCCTGTATGCCCAGAGAAGGCTGTGTCAGTTTTAAGGCATCTGTTTACTGTTGGGGAAGGAAGAGGCATTTACTAAAAATGCTGATCTGTTACACAAAGAAGGCCGTTTTCTGTGAGTTAGTTAGAGAAATAATCCTAAGGAGGAGCCACAATAAGTGTAGAGACTCATGCAGGTCAAACAAGACGGCCGAAACCTAGCACAACAGCCATTTAGAAAGGAATGGGCTGTGAGCATTTGTTCTAAGTCCATAAAAAGGGTAATTACTTTGGCAAATAGTTCATTTTCTGCTCCCTAAAGGCAGCCGTAGATGGGTTATAAATAAAGGATGGCTCATAATTCATTAAAAACAAGAAGATGGGGAAAGTTTTAAGGAAGCATGAGTTTTAAGGAGAACCTTCCAAATTCAAGAAAGGTCACAGAGGACCAGAACAGCACAAGTCCCTCTCCAAATGTGGATTGAAATAACAAAAAGGGGGCATTTTCCTTCAGAGGCGGTTGATTCTTCCAGCCCATCTGCTGTAGGCACATTGCTGGGTGCTATCCTTCCTCTGTAGGTGACCTTCCTCCTCAGATGCAGGCAGAATACTGGACTTGGAATCAGAAGAATTAAATTCAGATCACTCCTAGTAATCTTGGGCAAATCATGTAGTGTCCTTGATTCTCAACTGCAAAGTGGGATAACAATAGTATCTGACTCACAAAGCAGTTGTGAATGCTGCTTATCTTATTCATTCACAAATTCTTGATTTGTGATTGAAGTCCTACTTTGTGCCAGGCACTGGGGAAAGTGCTAAAGATGAATACCAGGGCCCCAGACCTTGAAGAATTTGAAACACCCCTGTCCAGGGCACACCGGAGACCATTTGGGTCCAGATGTCTGGGAGTGGGGCCCAGGCACTGATACCTTTTACAAAATCCCCAGGTGAGCTCCGGGCTAAGGACTGCTGTTGTAGGCGTACTGAGAAGTGTCCCAGTGGAGGTAAGACACTAAGTAAATGGAAGGGGCTTCACAGATGTGGAGTAGGTCTTGAAGGACAGGTGAGAGTTTGCTAGCAGAGGAAACCCAATGAACAAAGGCAGTGCACACTTGACCTTGAAGTTTGGAGTGGCTGAAGCCCAGGATGCATTTGCTCTGGTTCAGGAGATGAATTAGAGGTGTAAGTGAAGGCATAATGACAGAGGAACAGGAGTGCTGTGCTATCATGAAGGCAATGGGGAGTTTCTGGGGGGTTTCATATTTATATTAATGGGGTTCAGGACATACTACTCCAAAATATGGCACCTTGGCAAATTAAATATGTTAAGCTGAAGAAATTTTTTAAATAACAGAAGCAGGAAGGTCACTCTGACCTTTCCCACTCCTCACCCTTCTTCCCTGAAACAGGTCATAAAACCCCATAGGAAAGGTACTCTCCTTGTACCAGGAGGTGGGAAGACATTCTTATCACTAGAGACAGTGAATTTGGGGCCGAGAAATCTGTACAAACAAATGTTATTAAAGCAACCCTATCTTTCTAGTTACTTCTTCACCATTTACTACACCTAGCTCAAATCATTTATCTTGCTGATTCATCACAAATTAATTGTTTCTGGGTCTAAAAGATATAAAAGCTTCTTGGTCTGGTCACATCTTTGGGTCATCATTCTCTTGTGAAAATGTAAAAATTTAATAAAATTGTACTTGTAAAAATTTAATAAAATTTATGTGCTTTTTCTCCTGTAAATCTGTCTTTGTCAGTTTAATTTTCAGACCCAGTCAGGGACTCTAAGGTCAAGGAAGACTTTTTGACAAAAAAGAATTTACAATGAAAATGCTCAACAGGGGTATAGAGGGAACATACCTCAACATAATAAAGACCTTATATGACAAGCCCACATATAACATCATACTCAACAATGAAAAACTGAAAGCTTTTCTTCTAAGATTAGGAACAAGACAGGATGCCCACTCTTGCCACTTACTCAATCCTAGACACAGCAATCAGGCAACAAAAAGAAATAAAAGGCATACAAATTGCAAAGGAAGAAGTAAAACTACCTCTATTTACAGATGACATAATAAAAAATAAATAAATATATATAAATATATATATATATATATATATATATATATATATATATCTCCCTAAAGACTCCACCAAGAAACAGTTAGAACTAATAAATTCAGTAAAGTTGGAAGATACAAAATCAATATACAAAAATTTCATGCTCATGGGTTGGAAGGATGAATATTGTTAAAATGCCCATACCACCTAAAGCAATCTATAGATTCAATGCAATCCCTATCAAAATTCCAATGGCATTTTTCACAGAAATAGAACAAACGATTCTAAAATTTGTATGGAACCACAAAATCAATATACAAAAACCAGTTGCATTTCTATATACTAACAATGAACTATCAGAATAGCCAAAGCAATCTTAAGGAAGAAGAATAAATCTGGAGGCATCACGTTCCCTGATTTCAAACTGTATTACAAAGCTATAGTAATCAAAACAGTACAATATTGGCATAAAAACAGACACATGGATCAATGGAACAGAATAGAAACCCCAGAATTAAACCCATGCATATATGGTCAATTAAAATATGGCAAAGGAGCCAAGAAAGTACAATGGGGAAAGAATAATCTCTTTAATAAATGGTATTTGGAAACCTGGACAGCCACATGTAAAAGAATAAAACTGGACTAGTATCTTACAACATACACAAAAATGAATTAAATGGATAAAATACTTGAATGTAAAACCTGAAGCCATAAAACTCCTAGAAGAAAACATAGGCATTACACTATTGGACATTGGTCTTAGCAATGTATTTTTTTTTGGATCTGTCTCCTCAGGCAAGGGCAACAAAGGCAAAAACAAATAAATGAGACTACATAAAATTTTCCTTTGCATAGCAAAGGAAACCATCAACAAAATGAAAAGACGACCTGTAGAATGGGAGAAAATATTTGCAAATCATATATCTGGTAAGTGGTTAATATCCAAAAATATATAACGAACTCATACTATTCAATAGAAAAAATCCAATTAAAAATGGGCAGAGGAACTGGATAGACATTTTTCCAAAGAAGACATACAGATGGCCAACAGGTACATGGAAAGGGGCTCAACATCACTAATCATCAGGGATTGCAAATCAAAACCACAATGAGATACCACCTTATCATGCCTGTCAGAATGACTATTATCAAAAAGACAATAAATAACAAGTGCTGGAGAGGGTGTGGAGAAAACAGAACCCTCATACACTGTTGGTGGTGCAGGAAAGGAAAATTGGTGCAGTCACTGTGGAAAACAGTATGAAGGGTTCTCAAATAAATTAAAATAGAACTACCATATGATCTAGCATATGATCTGGGTATTTATCTGAAGGAAACAAAATCACTATCTGGAAAACATATATGTACTCTCACATTCATTGCAGCATTATATAAAATAGCCAAGACATGGAAATCACCTGAGTGTTCATGGATGGATGAATGGATAAAGAAAATATAATGGAATATCATTCATCCATAAAAAGGAAGAAAATTTTGTCATTTGCAACAACATGTACAGACCTTGAGAGCCTTATGCTAAGTGAAATAAGCCAGGCTGAGAAAGACAAATACTGTATAATACCACTTATATGTGGAATTAAAAAAACAAACAAACCTGAACTCATAGATACAGGGAATAGATTGGTGGTTGCCACAGGTGAGAGGTGGGGTGGCGGGGGGGGGGCAATTGTGAAAGGAGTGAAGGTAGTTAAATGGTACAAACTTCCAGTTATAAGATGAGTTAAGTCCTGGGAATGTAATGTACAGTATGGTGACTACAGTTAACAACACTGTATTGTCTATTTGAAAGTTGCTAAGAGAGTAGATCTTAAAAGTTCTAGTGACAAAAAATAAAATTTGTAGCGATGTATGGTGATGGATGCTAATTAGATTTATTGTGGTGATCATTTCACAATGTATACATCTATCAAGTCATTATGTTGTATACCTAAAACTAATACAATGTTATGTATCAAAAATTTGAAGGCAGGGCTTCCCTGGTGGTGCAGTGGTTAGGAATCCGCCTGCCAATGCAGGGGACACGGGTTCGTGCCCCGGTCCGGGAAGATCCCACATGCCACGGAGAAACTGGTCCCGTGAGCCACAACTGCTGAGCCTGCGCATCTGGAGCCTGTGCTCCACAACAAGAGAGGCCGCGACAGTGAGAGGCCCGCGCACCGCGATGAAGAGTGGCCCCCGCTCGCCGCAACTGGAGAAAACCCTCGCACAGAAACGAAGACCCAACACAGCCAAAAATAAATAAATAAATAAATAAATTTATTTAAAAAAAAAAAATTTGAAGGCAGAGAACCCTGTTGCAGTCATCCAGATGTTATGGTATACGGAAGAGTTACACGAGTGTGAGGAATTTTTATCCCTGTTGGCCTGCTCCTGCCCTTTCCGTGTTGGGAAGTCCACGGGGACCTTTGCGGGGAGTGGATTTGAAGACATGGCCATGACCCAAAGAGATCCATAGTAGAAATTTTGAGATCCCTTTGTGAGATCACAGTTAATTGTTTGTTTTGCCAAAGCATCCGGCTCAACAAGACACCTCGCATTACCCCGTCACTACTCCAGTGGCTGCTTGGTGTTTGCTGCCCCATGCACTCTAGCAGAAGGATTCTCCAGTCCGAGGTTGAAACAGACTGCATAGATGGGAACGGACACAACGATTCTATCTCATGGCAGTATGGTTCAGATAAAGGGAGCTACTAGTTGAAAAGCACTTAGAGCCATGCCCAGCGCACAGCCAGCACTATGTTTGCTATTGTCATTTTTCAAATCTTAGCTCCAATACCCCTTCCTCTGTGAGCTTCATCAACACTCTGATGAATGGCCCTTCTGTTTTCTTCCTACCATATGTATTGCAATTATTTATCTGTATGTGTTTCTCTGGAGGCTGTGAATTGCCCAAGAGCAGGACTGGTCTTATTTATTACTTGGCATTGGTCTGGGTATGTGCCCTCTGCCTGTTTATGTTATGACCATGACTTAGTTTTTATTAATTTAATAAAATAAAAACCACCAAAGCAAAGACATTTTAACATTCAGCAACAATCTTTTACTGTCTTTGAAAGACTGCAGTCTGATTTTTTCATGTGCTGTAAAAGACTTACAAATGCAAAGACATATTCAACACCTTTGTTTTTTGCTACTAAAACTTCAGCCTTACTTGTGACTTTTTTTTTTTTTTTTTTTTTGCTGCAAATCTTATAAAATATTCAGTTTCCTAAGCACCTTGAAGTTTAATCCTTGTAAAGAACCTTCCGTCTGGAAATGTCAGGCATAATTTATTAACTCCTTTTTCTTGGGTATGGATAGTTATAGCTTTGCAGTTCTGATGCAAAGCTATAACTTTGCATCAGAAATGGGAACTGAATTGCAAATGCAATGGAGATATGGAAATAATAGACAAATCTCTTTCAAGGTAGAGTTAAAAGAAGCATTTTAGAATCACTTGCAACTCTAGCAAGCAAGTGAATGCTTTGTGAGGTCAGGTACACAGGATGATTTCAGCTCTCAGGGGCTTTAGCTATTCCCTCTGCCTGGAAGCTCTCCTCCTAGATGTCCACCTGGCTAGCTCTCTTACTTCCTTCAAGCTGAAGGGGAGTATGTCACCCCAAATTATACTTCTTTGGCATAAGGATTATCCTGAGCTGGTAATTTTTAAGAAACAGCAGATATAGGAAAAGCTCTGAAAACTGAGTAGAAGTTACACTTTTGTACGACACACATTAATAAGGGAAATCTGCATTTGTAAGGGTGTCCCTCTCTGTACTGAGAAGAGGAGGATGACTAAATCTTTAGAAAGTCTTTTCAGTGAAGAAGGCAGTGACTTAAATCTATAACAACCATACCTTTGATTATGTGCTTTGCCTGATAACTGGCTTTCTCATAACTGTCCCAACATCTTCTTTTGTCTTTAGCTGGAAGTGGTATTTAAGGTGATGGCTTGGGCCATTTCAGAGAGTTACTCAGTTTTCCTGGTTACTTACCATGTATATAAGAGGTACACATGTTATTAAACTTTTGGGGTTTTCTCCTGTTAATTTGTCTTTTATTACAGGGAGGTATTAGCCAAGAACCCAGAAGGGTAAAGGGAAAATTATTTTTCTTCCACTACAAAGCTTTTGCTCAGTCTCACATTATTTCATCCTACCTCCTCTTCTTCCTCGTCCTCCTCCTCCTCAGGTACTCCTGATGCCCTGTTATGACACTGTACCACTTTATCACCTTCAATAGTCTATATAATTCACCTGTCAACTGAAAGAAAAATGCACAATGTGAGAGCTGTGAGTTAAGTTTTATTCAGGGTCTTACTGAGGACTGTTGCCTAGGAGACAGACTCTCAGATGGCTGTGAGGAACTGGTCCAAAGAGGTAAGGAGGAGACTAGTTTGTATGTGATTTTTGTTAGGGGATAACATGAAGTCAAGCATGCATCTTAGATGCTAGTCAAAAAGAACAGATATCTCAAGTGAATGATTATGGTGCTTTCCTATGTATGGGAAGATGCAAGAAGCGGGGTTCATTAAAATTCTTCCTGAAATGCATAGAACTACCTGAGGGCCTGTTTGTCCAAAGCACAGAGCATCCTGTTATTGTCTTTAATTTCCTCTCTCTGAAGCACCGAGTGCACTGTTGGTCAGCCACTGCAGCGGGTTAATCTTTGTAGACTTGGATAATGAGAGGAATTCTCTTTCCTCTTCTTTTGTTTGCATGCCTTGTTACTTTTGTTGTGTATCTCACCCCACTGGAATGTAAGCTCATGAGGGGTGGGCTTTTTATTAGTTTTGTGGACTGTTGTCATCCAAGTGCCTAGAGCAGTTCCTGACATACAGTAGGTGCTTAACAAATATCGTTTGTATCAAATGCTAGCTACCTATCTATCACCAACACTACTCAGTGATAAGACAAAGCTGAGTTTATTGCTTGCTGTGCTAAGGGAGAACACAGCCTTGACAGTAGAGTCTCTGAGAGGGAAAGAAAGATTGGAATTTACTGAGAATTTGAAGTTTCGTTTAAGGCAAGGCAAGTCTTTCAGTATGGGAAGGGGGGGTCCTGATAAGTTTTAATATTTTTATTTATTTATGTTATCCTGAAAGCATGAGGTTTCTGGATCAGGGCAGATTATTATTTACTTACAGAAATAACTATATTAGCTCCTCAGCCTTAATTCTTCCCTCTTCTAGGGTAATGCAGTGAGAACTAGATGGTTGGGCCTGTGTGTACAAAGGGGATTCTTACTGCACAGGAGAGGAACCCCAAATTCATCAGTCTGGCAGTTTCCATAGGACACCATGCACAGCAACTTGACTCCCTTTCTGAGAGAGGGAAATAAACTTAATCTCCCTACTATAAACAAAATCTCCTTGGGAGGAGAAGAGGAAGATCCTTCTGCAACGCAAATAAATGTCTCCAGGGGATACCTAGACAAGCCTCTTGGGGCTTACAACGCTGGAATGTCTCCATGTCCGTGTTTTATCCTCCCTTGAAATGTAAACGTTCGTCTCCAGAGAGGTAAATCTTTCCGGAGTTCTCTGGCATCCAACTTCCCTTTAACTTCCAAGACTTGTCTTTTAACCCAGATCCCAGTAAAATTTGCTCAAAGATCCCTAACTGTGCAGAAATACGAAAATGTTCATTTCCTGACATGGCCTTAATTAGATTTCGGTAAGGATCACAATTTAACAGTTGTGGAAATAAATGAAGACCATCCAAATGAGAAGAGGCAAAGACTATTTATTCAGAGCAAGGGAGTCAGCCACCATCACTTGGATTTGGCACAGATTCAAAGGAAAGCAGAGGAGTGGTCAAGCTTTACAGTGGAAAAGAGGAAATTTGTGTGTGCCCTGATTGGAGGCTATGGACATGAGGAAGTTACAGGCAGGACGACTGGATGCAAGGCATCCGAAGTGACTGGTTAGCCATGTTTGGCTTTCTTCTCCAGTTAGTCCTAAGTTGGAAGTGGGCACAGAAATTTGGAAGCTGGCAGTTATCAATCAAGTCCTGGCTGTTTGAGGCCAATTGTTGCAAGAGTTTTGGTTTGGCTGCCTGGACTGTTTGCTAGAGATAGTGATATGACTTCTTATAAGTCTGACTTGTAGATAGTAGGTTGGCCTCCTGGGCTGGTTATTATTGATAACGAGTTGGTTTCCTGGGCTGGCTGCCACAGATTATGGGTCAGAGTTCTACTTTTGTATGAGGTCTGGCCATTCTCCATTTGTATTGAGTCTCTCATGGTTTAGAATTGGTGGAAATAACAAGGCAAAGATTTTGAAGCAAGGAAATCTTAGGCCACAAACCATCTGTTGATGCTTCCTATTGAAGAGTTGATGTGTCTTTTGGGAAGTTCCTCTAACAAACAATCAGGATATTTGCTTGGGCAAGAACATCCTGAAAGAGTAAACTTGTGCTAATGAAAGTAATAAAAGAGTAAAGTTATGTTAGTGTAGACAGTACCAGGAGAAGGGGAGATGGGTAGCTTTGGTTTTCAGTTGAATGAATTGAAGGGAAGGAATGGGATGGAACCAAGATTTGTCTAATGTCACAGATGTTCCTCAATTGTATTTCTCTCTCCACTTCCCCCAGCCATGCATGGTGCTGTGAGAAAAGTGAGAATATTCCTGTTTTACAGGAAATGGAGATTCCGAGTTTAGATAAGTTGTCCAAAGTCACACTTAGATTGTAGGAAGGACAGAATTCAAAGCCAGTTCTGTAGGACTCCAAAACCTCAGGCCTTTTCTAGAGCACCATGCTGCTTTCCATAAATTTAAACATTACCCAAATCACCTTTTCATTGCCATGCATGTGTATGAATGTGTAATAGGTATATCCATATGTATGTTTTGGTGAGGGGGAAGAAAGATGGTGGGGTAGACCTTGGAATGGCACAAAATAAGTTCTTTTTGAGTATAGCTTTTGCGTGAGTTTTTTTTAGGGGTAATTCCAGAATTTAAACTTGTGTCTGCCCTTCATTTCAAATATTCTCTGTACTGATAGGCCCTTTTAGCTACTGAATTATAATAACACATTTTTCCTTAATACATGTTCTTTCTAGTTTTTCCCGCCTTAAAAGTAATTGGCAAAGTAGCCAGAGTTAACTTCAAATAATTAAATGCATGTGATTCTTGGGTATCATTTCAGATTTTGCAAATGCTAAGCAGTTTTCAAGAACTATGGAAATAAAACTTCTGGCTGTTCTTAGATTTACAATCTTCACAGTTTGTATTCTATTCTGCTGGCATTTTTACTGAGCTGGAACACTCTCCAGAGAACATCATTTTATCTTTTAAAAACAATTACAATTATAATTAGTATTGTTATTGCTTTCTTAGCCACGGTAGGGGAATGCAATGATCCAAGCCCCCAGTTTATCAGTGTGAAATGCTGGCAGTACAGCAATGCTAGGCTGCCAGGAGGGGCTCCGTGTTGCCTTCATTTGAGCTAAGTTCCAAAACTATGGCTAGGAACAACCTCAGGAAGAACTGTGTGTTTGGTAGGAGCCCTTCCAAAGGGAATGCCCCACTAAAGCCCACACTTGTGTAATTTTCTTCTCTTCTTCACTGAGAGGGGTTACCAGCTCTACTGGTTGCATTCAAACCCTGCTGCATATTGGAATCACCTAGGGAGCTCTGAAAGCTCTTGACGTCCAAGCTGTACACCAGACCAATTAAATCAGAAGATCTAGAGATGGGAACCAGGCATTAACATTTTCTGAAATGCCTCCGAGGATTCCAACTTGAAGCCAATGATAGCACAATGATAGCAGGTTTCCAAAACTCCCGGAGAATCTCTGATGGCAGCTCCGCATAATATCCTGGACAGGGTGGGAGGATTGGGAGGCAATGATGGTGGTCCTGGGCCATGAGGTGTCAGCTGCTGGTACCAGTGCTGACTCTGTGCATGCAGGGCTGCCTTGTGCTCTGGGATGTGGCTGTGTATATGCATTAGACAAACTAATTGCTAGAGTCCTTGACAGCCACTCTGGAAATAAACCTGTGGGGTCTAAGGACTGGTGGGGATCAGCCTTTCCTGGAGGGACTTCTTCTTAGTAGCTGGTGGAGAAGTGGACCCAGCCTGGGCATTGCTCTGCAGGAATGGGCATTACCTTACTTCTTCATAACGCACATGTCAAGTTGGAGAGACTCAGTCGCTGAGTTGGCCCTAAGCACCATTACACACCTCCCCAGCACTTCTGAGCAGCCCCAGCCAGCTTCTACTCTAGATGTCTGCAGCCTCCATAAGCATGTTCAGGGAGGGGAAACAGACAGCCCAAAGCTGAAGGTTCACATTCGTCCACTTAGTAGCTGGGATACACAACCATACAGCTTGCAAGGCAGCTTTTTATCAGAAGCTACACATCTCCTCAGCAGGCACACAGCCAGATGAGACCAAGTTATACTGGCATCCAATGATGACTTAGAAGCACTGGGCACCCCTGGACCCATAAACAGGACAGGGGGAGCCTTGTCAGGGTAGCCTGGACTTTTAGAATTCCTCTTTTATTATGGTTGATGAGGAAGATTAAGTATTTACAGTTTGGAGATTGATTAGGTATATTAGTAATATCCAAACTGAATAGAACAATTATTTTTAATCTTTATTGTAACAGGATATTAAAATAAGACTCTTCCCTAGATTTTTAGTTTCAGCAGAGGCCATAAAGGCTAAAAACAAACCAATGGGGAAAAAGTATCCCATATCCTAAGATATGTTGTAATTGCTCAATCTATTATATACGGTGAAGAACCATTCCGTCCATTGTGGATGGATATTTTGTAAAAATATGCCCTTGGATATTGTAGCAATGTCAGATTGCCAGAAATGTTTCAAACACTCTCAATTTCTGTACTGAGATCTTCACAGACTGGTAGCAGTTTTAGGTAGCACTGTTCTAGACCACTTTTACAGGTCAGGCTAAATTCTTGTGAAAATCGTTCTGTCCATCTTAGCCCACATCCCAGCCTAACTAGGTAAGAGAAGGTTGAAGAGCCTGGAGAATGATTCCTTTAGAGAACTGATGGAAGCTCTAAAGGATCGCTTGGAGAGCTCAGTCCTATCCCCTGGAATATGCGGGGACTTTTATGGGATTCATACCTAGAAAAAGTATAAAGTTGAGAGGTTGCAGCTAGAGGGAAGAGAGCTGTGCATAGTGAGATGCACTTTCCCTAGTGGAGGGGCAAAGATAAATGGTTCTTGGGGAAACTGGCTATGAGCCCTCTATAAAGAACCTGGCCCAAGGGGGTGTCCTGCCAAGTGTGAGGACACCTCAGTGGAAAAAGGCTAGAGCTATGCCAAAGAATACAGAAACTAGAGGGAGGAGGGAACACTGAGTGGCAGTGGGAGCAGGGTTCAGCTCCACCAGGAAACTGCAGTTGGAGGCTCCCAGTGTGTGGGGGGGGGGGGAGGGGGAAGGGGGGGGATGACAAAGAAACAAACATCATGGGACAAAGAACCAGTGATGGGGCATCAGTCACACAAAAGGTCCCAGCTCCAGATTACAGTACCCAACAAGAAAGCACTGCATCTGTCCCCTCTACCTCTTCTCTATCCCTCCCACACCTGCCTGACTGCAGACCTTGTAGCTTGAGGTCGGACCAAACTGGGAAAGGGAGACAATGTAAACTGGCTGACTCTAGAGTCTTGATATTATCCTGGCTTAGATGTTTCAATACTAAGAAAAAGAAACTGCTTATTACCTGAGAGTAACCAAAATACCAATCCATCTGCCCCAGGCTGCATCCAGGGGGAAACACAGCTTCAGGGCTTGTGTAGAAGTGCCCTGGTGAGCAACAAAGTGACCTCCTGATTTGGCCTCTTGTCATCCAATAAATTGGTGACATGGCCATAGAATAATGGTTGGAGCTCAGAGTCTGAGTAAGATTTCTGGGTTTGCATGCTTGTTCACCACTTACTAGTGATGGGGTTCAGGACATGCTACCCCCAAATATTGCACCTTGGCATATTAATAATTTAAGGTGAAGGAGTTTGAGAAGATGGCAAAAGAAGTAAGGTCTCTCTGACCTTCCCCCATCCTTCTCCCCTGAAGCAGGTCATGAAACCCTCATGTGAGAGCTGCTCTCCCTATACCTGGAGGAAAGGAGTACTTATCTCGAAGATGGAGGGACACTGAGAAGAAAGCGAACGAGCTTGCTCTTTCCCCAGTTTACTACACTTAGCTCATACTCCTTGCCCTATCATATCTTTCTACAACTTTTCACTCTTCAGAAAACACAGCATAAAACCACTCAATTTTAACTGTTTCTTTGGTCTTCATTTCCTTATGAAGGCTCCCGTGACACATAAAATTTGTATTAAACAAACTTGTTTGCTTTCCTCCTGTTGATCTGTCTTTCAATTTAATGTTCAGATCCAGCCAGGGACCCTACGAGGGTTGAGGGAAATGAATTTTTCCTCCCCTACACTAGCTTTGTGATCCTGGCCAAGAGAAACTATGCCTCAGTTTCCCATCTGTGAAATAGGGATAACTTGACCATTTATTTATTTATTTATTTATTTATTTATTTATGTTTAACATCTTTATTGGAGTATAATTGCTTTACAATGGTACGTTAGTTTCTGCTTTATAACAAAGTGAATCAGCTGTACATATACATATATCCCCATATCTCTTCCCTCTTGCGTCTCCCTCTTTCCCACCCTCACTATCCCACCCCTCTAGGTGGTCACAAAGCTCCCAGCTGATCTCCCTGTGCAATAATGCTGCTTCCCACTAGCTATCGGTTTTACATTTGGTAGTATATATATGTACATGCCACTCTCTCACTTTGTCCCAGCTTACCCTTCCCCCACTCCATGTCCTCAAGTCCATTCTCTAGTAGGTCTGGGTCTTTATTCCCATCCTGCCCCTAGGTTCTTCATGACCATTTTTTTTTCTTAGATTCCATATATATGTGTTAACATACGGTATTTGTTTTTCTCTTTCTGACTTACTTCACTCTGTATGACAGACTCTAGGTCCATCCACCTCACTACAAATAACTTAGTTTCCTTACTTTTTGTGGATGAGAAATATTCCATTGTATATATGTGCCACATCTTCTTTATCCATTCATCTGTTGATGGACACTTAGGTTGCTTCCATGTCCTGGCTATTGTAAATAGTGCTGCAATGAATATTGTGGTACATGACTCTTTTTGAATTATGGTTTTCTCAGGGTATATGCAAAGCAGTGTGATTGCTGGGTTGTATGGTAGTTCTATTTTTAGTTTTTTAAGGAACCTCCATACTGTTCTCCATAGTGGCTGTATCAATTTATATTCCCACCAACAGTGCAAGAGGGTTCCCTTTTCTCCACACCCTCTCCAGCATTTATTGTTTGTAGATTTTTTGATGGTGACCATTATGACAAGTGTGAGGTGATATCTCATTGTAGTTTTGATTTGCATTTCTCTGATGATTAATGATGTTGAGCATTCTTTCATGTGTTTGTTGGCAATCTGTATATCTTCTTTGGAGAAATGTCTATTTAGGTCTTCTGCCCATTTTTGGATTGGGTTGTTTGTTTTTTGTTACTAAACTGCATGAGCTGCTTGGAAATTTTGGAGATTAATCCTTTGTCAGTTGCTTCATTTGCAAATATTTTCTCCCATTCTGAGGTTGTCTTTTCATCTTGTTTATGGTTTCCTTTGCTGTGCAAAAGCTTTTAAGTTTCATTAGGTCCCATTTGGTTTTTTTTTGTTTTTATTTCCATTTCTGTAGGAGGTGGGTCAAAAAGGATCCTGCTGTGATTTATGTCATAGAGTGTTCTGCCTATGTTTTCCTCTAAGAGTTTGATAGTTTTTGTGTATGGTGTTAGGGAGTGTTCTAATTTCATACTTTTACATGTAGCTGTCCAGTTTTCCCAGCACCACTTATTGAAGAGGCTGTCTTTTCTCCATTGTATATTCTTGCCCCCTTTATCAAAGATAAGGTGACCATATGTGCACGGGTTTCTCTCTGGGCTTTCTATCCTGTTCCATTGATCTATATTTCTGTTTTTTGTGCCAGTACCATACTATCTAGATTACTGTAGCTTTGTAATATAATCTGAAGTCGGGGAGCCTGATTCCTCCAGCTATTTTTTTTCTTTCTGAAGATAGCTTTTGCTATTCGGGGTGTTTTGTGTTTTCATGCAAATTGTGAAATTTTTTGTTCTAGTTCTGTGAAAAATGCCATTGGTAGTTTGATAGGGATTGCAGTGAATCTGTAGATTGCTTTGGGTAGTATAGTCATTTTCACAATGTTGATTCTTCCAATCCAAGAACATGGTATATCTCTCCACCTGTTTGTATCATCTTTAATTTCTTTCACCAGTGTATTATAGTTTTCTGCATATAAGTCTTTTGTCTCCTTAGGTAGGTTTATTCCTTGGTATTTTATTCTGTTTGTTGCAATGGTGAATGGGATTGTTTCCTTAATTTCTCTTTCTGATCTTTCATTATTAGTGTATAGGAATGCAAGAGATTTCTGTGCATTAATTTTGTATCCTGCTACTTTACCAAATTCATTGATTAGTTCTAGTAGTTTTCTGGTAGCATCTTTAGGATTCTCTATGTATAGTATCATGTCATCTGCAAACAGTGACAGTTTTGCTTCTTCTTTTCCAATTTGGATTCCTTTCATTTCTTTTTCTTCTCAGATTGCTGTGGCTAAAACTTCCAAAACTATGTTGAATAATAGTGGTGGGAGTGGGCAACCTTGTCTTGTTCCTGATGTTAGTGGAAATAGTGTCAGTTTTTCACCACTGAGGACGATGTTGGCTGTGGGTTTGTCATATATGGCCTTTATTATGTGGACGTAAGTTCCCTCTATGCCTAATTTCTGGAGAGTTTTTATCATAAATGGGTATTGAATTTTGTCAAAAGCTTTTTCTGCATCTATTGAGATGATCATATGGTTTTTAATCCTTAAATTTGTTAATCTGGTGTGCCACATTGATTGATTTGTGTATATTGAAGAATCCTTGCATTCCTGGGATAAACCCCACTTGATCATGGTGTATGATCCTTTTAATGTGCTGTTGGATTCTGTTTGCTAGTATTTTGTTGAGGATCTTTGCATCTATGTTCATCAGTGATATTGGCCTGTAGTTTTCTTTCTTTGTGACATCTTTGTCTGGTTTTGGTGTCAGGGTGATGGTGGACTCGTAGAATGAGTTGGGGAGTGTTCCTCTCTCTGCTATATTTTGGAAGAGTTTGAGAAGGATAGGTGTTAGCTCTTCCCTAAATGTTTGATAGAATTCGCCTGTGAAGCCATCTGGTACTGGGCTTTTGTTTGTTGGAAGATTTTTAATCACAGACTCAATTTCAGTGCTTGTGACTGGTCTGTTTATATTTTCTAGTTTTTCCTTGTTCAGTCTCAGAAGGTAGTGCTCTTCTAAGAATTTGTCCATTTCTTCCAGGTTGTCCATTTTATTGGCATAGTGTTGCTTGTAGTAATCTCTCATGATCCTTTGTATTTCTGCAGTTTCAGTTGTTACTTCTCCTTTTTCATTTCTAATTCTATTGATTTGAGTCTTCTCCCTTTTTTTCTTGATGAGTCTGGGTAATGGTTTATCAATTTTGTTTATCTTATCAAAGAACCAGTTTTTACTTTTATTGATCTTTGCTATTGTTTCCTTCATTTCTTTTTCATTTATTTCTCATCTGATCTTTATGAACGCTTTCCTTCTGCTAACTTTGGGGTTTTTTTGTTCTTCTTTCTCTAATTGCTTTAGGTGTAAGGTTAGGTTGTTTATTTGAGATGTTTCTTGTTTCTTGAGGTAGGATTGTATTGCTATAAACTTCCCTTTTAGAACTGCTTTTGCTGCATCCCATAGGTTTTGGGTCATCATGTTTTCATTGTCATTTGTTTCTAGGTATTTTTTGATTTCCTCTTTGATTTCTTCAGTGAGCTCTTGGTTATTAAGTAGTGTATTGTTTAGCCTCCATGTGTTTGTATTTTTTTACAGATTTTTTCCTGTAATTTATATCTAGTCTTATAGCGTTGTGGTCAGAAAAGATACTTGATATGATTTCAATTTTCTTAAATTTACCAAGGCTTGATTTGTGACCCAAGATATGATGTGTCCTGGAGAATGTTCCATGAACACTTTAGAAGAAAGTGTATTCTGTTGTTTTTGGATGGAATGTCCTATAAATATCAATTAAGTCCATCTTGTTTAATGTATCATTTAAAGCTTGTGTTTCCTTATTTATTTTCATTTTGGATGGTCTGTCCATTGGTGAAATTGGGGTGTTAAAGTCCCCTACTATGATTTTGTTACTGTCAATTTCCTCTTTTATCGCTGTTAGCATTTGCTTTATGTATTGAGGTGCTCCTATGTTGGGTGCATAAATATTTACAATTGTTATATCTTCTTCTTGGATTGATCCCTTGATCATTATATAGTGTCCTTCTTTGTCTCTTGTAATAGTATTTCTTTTAAAGTCTGTTTTGTCTGATATGAGAATTGCTACTGCAGCTTTCTTTTGATTTCCATTTGCATGGAATATCTTTTTCCATCCCCTCACTTTCAGTCTGTATGTGTCCCTAGGTCTGAAGTGGGTCTCTTGTAGACAGCATATATACGGGTCTTGTTTTTGTATCCATTCAGTCAATGTCTTTTGGTTGGGGCAGTTAATCCATTAACATTTTAGGTAATTATCATTATGTATGTTCCTATTACCATTTTCTTAATTATTTTGCATTTGTTATTGTAGGTCTTTTCCTTCTCTTGTGTTTCCTGCCTAGAGAAGTTCCTTTAGCATTTGTTGTAGAGCTGGTTTGGTGGTGCTGAATTCTCTTAGCTTTTGCTTGTCTGTAAAGGTTTTAATTTCTCTATCGAATCTGAATGAGATCCTTGCTGGGTAGACTAATCTTGGTTGTAGGTTTTTCCCTTTCATCACTTAAATATGTCCTGCCACTCCCTTCCAGCTTGCAGAGTTTCTGCAGAAAGATCAGCTGTTAACCTTATGGGGATTCCCTTGTATGTTATTTTTCCCTATTAATATTTTTTCTTTGTATCTAATGTGTGATAGTTTGATTAATATGTTTCTTGGTGTGTTTCTCCTTGGATTTATCCTGTATTGGACTGTCTGCACTTCCTGGTTTGATTAACTATTTCCTTTCCCATATTAGGGAAGTTTTCAACTATAATCTCTTCAAATATTTTCTCAGTCCCTTTCTTTTTCTCTTCTTCTTCTGGGACCCCTATAATTCGAATGTTGGTGCATTTAATGTTGTCCCAGAGGTCTCTGAGACTGTCCTCAATTCTTTTCATTCTTTTCTGTTTATTCTGCCCTGCAGGAGTTATTTCCACTATTTTATCTTCCAGGTCGCTTACATTTTTCTGCCTCAGTTATTCTGCTATTGATTCCTTCTAGAGAATTTTTAATTTCACTTATTGTGTTGTTCATCATTGTTTGTTTGCTCTTTAGTTCTTCTAGGTCCTTGTTAAACGTTTCTTGTATTTTCTCCATTCTATTTCCAAGATTTTAGATCATCTTTACTATCATTATTCTGTATTCTTTTTCTGGTAGACTGCCTATTTCCTCTTCATTTGTTAGGTCTGGTGGGTTTTTACCTTGCTCTTTCATCTGCTGTGTGTTTCTCTGTCTTCTCAGTTTGCCTAACTTACTGTTTTTGGGGTCTCCCTTTCACAGGCTGCAGGTTCGTAGTTCCTGTTGTTTTTGGTGTCTGCCTCCAGTGCATAAGGTTGGTTCAGTGGGTTGTGTAGGCTTCCTGGTGGAGGGGACTGGTGCCTGTGTTTTGGTGGATGAGGCTGGATCTTGTCTTTCTGGTGGGCAGGTCTGCATCCGGTGGTGTGTTTTGGGGTGTCTGTGACCTTATTATGATTTTAGGCAGCCTCTCTGCTAATTCATGGGGTTGTGATCCTGTCTTGCTAGTTGTTTGGCATAGGGTGTCCATCACTGTAGCTTGCTGGTCGTTGAGTGGAGCTGCGTCTTGGCACTGAGATGGAGATCTCTGGGAGATTTTCACCATTTGATATTACGTGGAGATGGAAGGTCTGTGGTGGACCAATGTCCTGAACTCAGCTATCCCACCTCAGAGGCACAGGCCTGACACCCGGCCGGAGCACCAAGACCCTGTCAGCCACATGGCTCAGAATAAAAGGGAGAAAAAAAGAAAGAAAGAAAGAAAAAATAAAATAAAATAAAGTTATTAAAATAAAAAATAATTATTGAAAATAAAAAAAATTTTTAAGTAATAATAAAAAAAAAGAAAGAAAGAAAGAAAGAAGAGAGCAACCAAACCAAAAAGCAAATCCACCAATGATAACAAGCACTAAAAACTATACAAAAAAACCCCAAAAAACCCAAAAATAAAGGACAGACAGACCCCTAGGACAAATGGTAAAAGCAAAGCTATACAGAAAAAATCACACACAGAAGCATACACATACACACTCACAAAAGAGAAAAAGGAAAAATATGTATATATATTGTTGCTCCCAAAGTCCACCTCCTCAATTTTGGGATGATTCATTGTCTATTCAGGTATTCCACAGATGCAGGTACATCAAGTTGATTGTGGAGATTTAATCCACTGCTTCTGAGGCTGCTGGGAGAAATTTCCCTTTTTCTTCTTTGTTCGCACAGCTCCCGGGGTTCAGCTTTGGATTTGGCCCCGCCTCTGCGTGTAGGTCGCCTGAGGGCGTCTGTTCTTCGCTCAGACAGCACAGGGTTAAAGGAGCAGCTGATTCGGGGGCTCTGGCTCCCGCAGGCACGGGGGAGGGAGGGGTGTGGAATGCAGGACGAGCCTGTGGCCGCAAAGGCCAGCATGATGTTGCACCAGCCTGAGGCGCACCGTGTGTTCTCCCGGGTAAGTTGTCCCTGGATCTTGGGACCCTGGCAGTGGCGGGCTGCACAGGCTCCCGGGAGGGGGGGTGTGGAAAGTGACCTGTGCTTGCACACAGGCTTCTTGGTGGCTGCAGCAGCAGCCTTAGCATTTCATGACCGTCTCTGGGGTCCGCGCTGATAGACACGGCTCACGCCCATCTCTGGGGCTCGTGTAGGCGGCACTGTGAATCCCCTCTCCTGGCACACTGCCAAACAAAGAGGCAAGAAAAAGTCTCTTGCCTCTTCGGCAGTTCCAGACCTTTTCCCGGACTCCCTCCTGGCTAGCCGTGGCGCATTAGCCCCTTCAGGCTGTGTTCACGCAGCCAACCCCAGTCCTCTCCCTGGGATCCGACCTCCGAAGCCCGAGCCTCAACTCCCAGCCCCCGCCCGCCCCGGCAGGTGAGCAGACAAGCCTCTCGGTCTGGTGAGTGCTGATTGGCACCGATCCTCTGTGCGGGAATCTCTCTGCTTTGCCCTCCGCACCCCTGTTGCTGCGCTCTCCTCCATGGCTCCAAAGCTTCCCCCTCTGCCACCCGCAGTCTCCCCCCTCAAAGGGGCTCCTAGTGTGTGGATACCTTTCCTCCTTCACAGCTCCCTCCCACTGGTGCAGGTCCCGTCCCTATTCTTTTGTCTCTATTTTTTCTTTTTCCTTTTGCCCTACCCAGATACGTGGGGAGTTTCTTGCCTTTGGGGAGGTCTGAGATCTTCTGCCAGCGTTCAGTAGGTGTTCTGTAGGAGTTGTTCCACATGTAGATGTATTTCTGATGTATTTGTGGGGAGGAAGGTGATCTCCACTTCTTACTCTTCCACCATCTTGAAGCTCCCCAACTTGACCATTTAGAGTTGCTGTGAGGCTTACAGGAATCAGTGAATATAAAGCATTTGAAACAATCCAGGAACATAGTAATAAACATTAATTATTAATAATATACAAATCACCTGGGAGCTTGTTAGAAGTGTTGATTCTGGGGCCCTTTACCAGGGATCCAGATTCATTAAGTCGGGTAGGGACCAGGAAACTGTGTTTTTAACAAATACTCCCAGGTGTCTAATGAAGTTGGTTTGAAGACTATACTGTGAAACACTTGGTGTAAAGGAACACCATGCTTCCATGTGTAGGAAATTTGCTCTAATTAGATGAGAATGAAGTTAGAAGGTTGGGGGAGGAAATTAATCACAGAATATTATAAACCGATTCTAACATCCTGTGATTAAGAAACGGAAGCTATTTTAGAGATACAGTACACTCCTCTCCTCCCACCCCAGCCATTCCCCTTTATAGGTAGGGAAACTGAGGTCTAGAGCAGTGACAGGACCAGAGTCACACAGCTGTTAGCAGCAGACTTGAACTACAACCATTGTCTCTCAACTCCAAACCTCATGCTCTTTCCACTCCATAGGACTGATTCAGAGTAATGTCAATGTCACAGGAGTCCTACTTTCTTCTGTCGGATCCAGAAAATAGTTAAGCAGATTCTAAATTGGGCTAGAATATTAAATCCAAATAGCCCATGTGGAAATAAATGAAGACGAACCAAATGAGAACAGGCAAGGGCTACACATTCAGAGCTTACTGTAGCAAGGCAGTCAGCCACCATCACTTGTGTTTTGGCAGAGATTCAAAGGTAGACAGAGGAGTGATAAAACTTTATAGTGGAAAAGGGAAGGCTTCAGGTATGCCTTGATTGGAGGCTGTTAGCATGGGGAAGTGGTAGGAGGGTTAGAAGGACTAACTAGAAGGGGGGTATCCTATATGATTGCTTAGAGATGTCTCTGGCTGGTCTTAAGTTGGAGACGGAGACAAAAATTAAAGGAGCTGTCAATCATTAACCAACTCCTGGTCATGTTGGGCCAATTGTTACAGGGGCTATTGTTTGGCTTCTTAGAGAACTTTGCTTCTTAGAGATAGTGGTCTGACTTCTTACAGGTCTGACTTGTAGATGGTAGGCTGGCTTCCTGGGCTGGTCAATGTAGATAATGGGTTGGCTTCCTGGGCTCGTTGTTGCAGATTGTGGTCAGAATTCTGTTTTTATATGTGGTCTGGCCATTGTCCATTTGTATATTGTCTTTCACCTGTTTCAGTCCATGTACTTTCTCCATTCCCTCAGAACCCACATTTTCTCTCATGAACTACAACTTCTGATTTACATATTTTGGGAATTTAGGGAAGGGTGTTGCTTTTGTTATTCACAGTGCAATAAATATTGTAAATGGGTAGGCAAAGATTAAATGACAAAAATTTAGCCATTCTGAGAAGGTTCAACCTCTGAGAACTGCTGCTTGCTATTCTCATGAGAGCAGCTTTTCTTTGAACTATTATTACTTTATTATTAATTATGCATTTTAAAAATACCTACATGGGATAAAGAACTACTGCAATAGGGGCTGTGACAGTATAAATATGTATGCCCATCAGTGGGCATATGTATGTGAAACACCTAGATAAATATGGTGATGAGTGGATTGCCCTAAGTTTTAAGTAAATTGGAAATTATGAAAAATTGTTCCAATGAAAAGAAGTCTTTCTGAAAGAAACAGCCTCTGAAACCAAGAAATGGTTAATTATCTAGAAAACGCTCATCTGCTCTAATTTTTATCAGAAGATGATGTATTCCCTACGCCTCAGGGAAGTGCAAAACAAAACCACACTAAAATACCACTTTATACCCACTAGGATGGCTAAAATAAAAAAGAGATAATAAGTGTTGGAGGCAATGTAGAGAGATTGGAACCTTCATATACTGTTGGTGGGAATATAAAATGGTACCGCTACTTTGGAAAAGAGTTTGGCATTTCCTCAGAAGGTTAAACATAGAGTTACTATCTGACCCAGAAATTCCACTCTTAGATATATACTCAAGAGAAATGAAAACATAATTCGTATAATAACTTGCATATGAATATTCATAGAAACATTATTTGTAATAGCCAAAAAGTGGAAACAACCCAATGCCCATCAACAGATGAATAGACAAAATATGATATATTCATATGGTATGTTATGTAATTCAGGCATGAAAAGGGATGAAGTACTAGTGCTACAACATGGATGAACCTTAAAAACATTATCCTAAGTGAAAGAAGTCATTTACTGGAGACAACATATTGTTGATTCCATTGATATAAAATGTCCAGAACAGGCAAATCTATAGAGACAGAAAGTATGATTTCTGTCTGGTAAATTTAACTAAGCAGGTGAAAGACCTGTACACTGAAAACTGTAAGACATTGAGGAAAGAAATGAAAGAAGACAAAGATAAATCTCATGGATTGGAAGAATTAATATTAAAATGTCTATACTACCCAAAGCAATATACAGATGCAATATCATTCCTATCAAAATACCAATGGTATTTTTCACACAACTAGAACAAATAATCTTAAAATTTGTATGGAACTACAAAAAAAACCCTGAATAGCCAAAGCAGTCTTAAGAAAGAACAAAGCTGGAGGCATCATCCTTCCTAATTTCAAAGTATACTACCAAGCTATAGTAACCAAAATTATATGGTACTGGCACAAAAACAGACAGATAGATCAATGGAACAGAAGAGAGAGCCCAGAAATGAACCCACGCTTATATGGTCAATTAATCTACAACAAAGGAGGCAAAAATATACAATAGGAAAAAGTTTCTTCAATAAATTGTGTTGAGAAAACTGGACAGTTACGTGCAAAAGCCACTATTTTACACAATGTACAAAAATAAAATGGATTAAAGACTTGAATATAAGACCTGAAGCCATAAAACTCCTAAAAGAAATCATAGGCATTCAGCTCTTTGACATTGATCTTAGTAATTTTTTTTTTTGTATCTGTTTTTCCAGGCAAGGGCAAAAAAACCAAAAATAAACAAATAGACTACATGAAAGTAGGGGTGAATCTTAATTAGTCTTTCAATCACGGTATTTCTGTTCCTTTACCAGTGACTGATTTAGAAATAGGTGTGTGACACAATCCAGCCAGTGATATGTGAGGGGAAATCTGCTAAGGGAATACTGGGAAGATTTTTCTCTCATATAAAAAAGAGCACAAAGAAAGAATACCCTCTCCTCTAAGGACATTGTTATGCATGGATGGGAATCCTGCAAAAGCTGCAACCTTCTTAGGAGCCTGAGAAGAGCTGGGCTAAGAGGACAGCAGGGCAGAAGGATGACATTGGTAACATTGTTGAGCCTCTGAATCAATCAGCCCACCCTGGAACTGCCAGCCTTAGGCTTTGTTGTTACATGAGGGAACACACCTCGCTTATTGTTTAAGCCAATTCTTAGACTTTAATATGCATTCCAACCACCTGGAGGTCTTGTTAAGTACAGGTTCTGATTTTGTCACCCAGAGAGCATGCTTTTTTAGGAAGCCCCTGAGTGACACCGGTGATGCTGGTCCATAAATCTCAGTTGCAGTAACAAAGATTTAAGGCACACACAGTTGGACATTCTGCTACTTTCTGAAAACTTAAGGTGAAAGAAAGGTAGGGTGCTTTTGGTTGTGGAAGTAATTTGAAACTGAGTATGAGAAAAGAGACAAAAAAGAAAGCAGACTTTGTCTCTGTGACTGGATCTATGAACTCTGAGAAACCAGACTTGTTCTAGTGGCTAAATCAGCAGAAAAATATTGAGAAAGGGAAGAAGCATGCAGAGAGATGCACAAACAAGATACAGGGAGAGAATACTACCTGGGGGCTGAAATGTTCTGGTTTCCAGTTCCATTCTTGCTGAAGCCCACCTGCATTTCTACCCTCAGAAAAACCTTTTTGCTTAAAGTATGTCAAGTTGATTTCTGTAACTTGCCACCAAATAATCCTATTTGTTAACCAATAGGATTATGTGACTATGTTTTTGGTTCTTGAATTGGAAGCTTTCCTTGACAGCAGGTAGCATTTGCTTTTACATGCCCCACAGCATGGAGTATATGCTCTAGGACTTTACATTCATATATATACATTTAGAGATATTAATATTTGTATGTATATAAATATGATATATGTTTATACACATTATATATGTGTGCATATATAAATATAAAGTCCTAGAGTCTACATATAAATTTATTTATATACACATTATATATATTAATTATAAATATTCATTTATTTATTTATTCCCCAGCACCAAAAATGGTATTTCATACCTAGGAATAAACCTACCTAAGGAGACAAAAGAACTGTATGCAGAAAACTATAAGACACTGATGAAAGAAATTAAAGATGATACAAACAGATAGACAGGTATACCATGTTCTTGGATTGGAAGAATCAACATTGTGAAGATGACTATACTACCCAAAGCAATCTACAGGTTCAACACAATCTCTATCAAACTACCAATGGCATTTTTCACAGAACTAGAACAAAAAATTTCACAATTTATATGGAAACACAAAAGACCCCGAATAGCCAAAGCAATCTTGAGAAAGAAAAACGGAGCTGGAGGAATCAGGCTCCCAGACTTAAGACTATACTACAAAGCAGTAATCAAGACAGTATGGTACTGGCACAAAAACAGACATATAGATCAATGGAACAGGATAGAAAGCCCAGAGATAAACCCACACACATACAGTCACCTTATTTTTGATAAAGGAGGCAAGAATATACAATGGAGAAAAGACAGCCTCTTCAATAAGTGGTGCTGGGAAAACTGGACAGCTACATGTAAAAGAATGAAATTAGAACACTCCCTAACACCATACACAAAAATAAACTCAAAATGGATTAAAGACCTAAATGTAAGGCCAGACACTATCAAACTCTTAGAGGAAAACATAAGCAGAATACTCTTTGACACATATCACAGCAAGATCCTTTTTGACCCACCTCCTAGAGAAATGGAAATAAAAACAAAAATAAACAAATGGGACCTAATGAAACTTAAAAGCTTTTGCACAGCAAAGGAAACCATAAACAAGACAAAAAGACAGCCCTCAGAATGGGAGAAAGTATTTGCAAATGAAGCAACTGACAAAGAATTAATTAATCTCCAAAATTTACAAGCAGTTCATGCAGCTCAGTATCAAAAAACCTATCAACCCAATCCAAAAATGGGCAGAAAACCTAAATAGACATTTCTCCAAAAAAGATATACAGATTGCCAACAAACACATGAAAGGATGTTCAACATCACTAATCATTAGAGAAATGCAAATCAAAACTACAATGAGGTATCACCTCACACCCATCAGAATGGCCATCATCAAAAAAATCTACAAACAGTAAATGCTGGAAAGGGTGTGGAGAAAAGGGAATCCTCTTGCACTGTTGGTGGGAATGTAAATTGATACAGCCACTACGGAGAAAACTTTGGAGGTTCCTTTAAAAAGTAAAAATAGAACTACCATACGACCCAGCAATCCCACTCCTGGGCATATATCCTGAGAAAACCATAATTCAAAAAGGGTCATGTACCACAATGTTCATTGCAGCTCTATTTACAATAGCCAGGACATAGAAGCAACCTAAGTGTCCATTGACAGATGAATGGATAAAGAAGATGTGGCACATATATACAATGGAATATTACTCATCCATAAAAAGAAACGAAATTGACTTATTTGTAGTGAGGTGGATGGACCTAGAGTCTGACGTACAGAGTGAAGTAAGTCAGAAAGAGAAAAACAAATACCATATGCTAACACATATATATGGAATCTTAAAAAAAAAAAGGTCTGAAAAACCTAGGGGCAGGATAGGAATAAAGACGCAGATGTAGAGAATGGACTTGAGGACACGGGGAGGGGGAAGGGTAAGCTGGGACAAAGTGAGAGAGCAGCATGGACATATATACACTACCAAATGTAAAATAGATAGCTAGTGGGAAGCAGCCACATAGCACAGGGAGATCAGCTAGGTGCTTTGTGACCACCTAGAGGGGTGGGATAGGGAGGATGGGAAGGAGACACAAGAGTGAGGAGAAATGGGGATATATGTATATGTATAGCTGATTCACTTTGTTATAAAGCAGAAACCAGCACACCATTGTAAAGCAATTATACTCCAATAAAGATATTTTTAAAAATACAACAAAAAAAAGGTATTTGATAGATAACAGATAGTGAAAAAATTCTGACTTAGTGAATTAAAAGATGGACACACACACTAGAAACTTACAGGAAATATGTCTATATAGTCCAACTAATTCTTATTCCATGGAAGTCTCCCTCATATACTTTGCTTTCACCAGATCTGTTAATACTGAGCTACCTGTGCATATGGCTATGATAATGATGAAGTAAGATGTATGTTCCTCTTAAAGCTCCAAATTCTATCTAATGTTTGTTTATCAGAAGGGTTGTTCATCAGCCAAATGGTGCTACAATATGTCACCTGTTTTTATACCTCTTTTATCCAGATATAATTCACATACTACACAATTCACCCAGTTAAAATTTACAATTGAATTGTTTTTAGTATATTCACTGAGTTGTGCAACCATCACCACAGTCAATATTAGAATATTTTCATCACACCAAAAAGAAACCCCATACTCTTTAATAGCTGTCTATGGCTGGAGGCCTGGGGAGAAACGAGGAGTGACTGCTAAAAAGTAAGTGTTTTCTAAATTAATTAACTAACTAACTAACTAACTTTACTTAATTCATTTATTAGTTTTAATAGTGTTTTGTGGAGTTTGGTAGCATGTTGTTTATTCTCCACAAGTTTGTATTTTTTCCAGTTTTCTTCTTATAGTTGATTTAGATTTATACTATTGTGGTCAGAAAAGATGCTGGATATGATTTCAATCTTCCTAAATTTATTGAGGCTTGCTTTGTGACCCATCATGTGAACTATCCTGGAGAATGTTCCATGTGCATTTGAAAAGAATGTGCATTCTGCTGTTTTTGGATGAAATGTTCTCTATAAATCTATTACTTTCATCTGGTCCAATATGTCATTTAAGGCCAGTGTTTCCATACTGATTTTCTTTCTTGATGATATATTTGTTGCAGTAAGTGGGGTATTAAGGTCCCCTAATACTATTGTATTACTGTCAATTTCTCCCTTTACATCTGTTAATATTTACTTATATATTTAGGTACTCCTATATTGGGCACATAAATATTTACAAGCGTTATATCCTTGCATTGAATTGATCCCTTTATCATTATATAATGGCCTTCTTTGTCTCTTGTTACAGGCTTTGTTTTGAAGTCTATTTTGTCCTGTATAAGTACTGCTATCTCAGCTTTCTTTTCATTTCCATTTTCATGGAATATATTTTTTTTCATCCTTTCACTTTCAGTCTCTGTATGTTTTTAGATCTGAAGTGAGTCTCTTGTAGGCAGCATTTAGATGGTTCTTGTTTTTATCATTTCAGCCACCCTTGACTTTTGATTGGAGAATTTAGTCCATTTACACTTAATTATTGATAGGTGTGTACTTATTGCTATTTTGTTAATTGTTTTCAAGTTTTTTTGCAGTTATTCTCTGTTCCTTTCTTCTTCTCTCACTCTCTTCTTTTGTGATCTGATGATTTTCTTTAGTATTATGTTTGGATTCCTTTATTGTTATTTTTTGTACACCTATTAAAGGTTTTGGTTTGTGATTACCATGAGGTTCATGTGTAACAACTTATGCATGTCTATTTCATTTGATGGCCACTTAAGTTCAAACTCATTCTAAAAACACATTTTTACTCCCTCACTAACTTTCATGTTTTTGATATCATATTTTACATCTTTTTGTGTATCCCTTAACTAATTTTTGTAGTTTTTTAGTTTATTTTACTACTTTGTCTTTTAACCTCCATGATAGCTTTGTAAGCGGCTGATCGACTACCTTTATTATATGTTTGCTTTTATCAGTGAGATTTTTCCTTTAATGTGTTTTCTTATTTCTAGTTATGGCCTTTTCTTTTCCTCTAAAAGAAGTCCCTTTAACATTTCTCATAAGGCCAGGTTAGCAGTGATAAAGTCCTTTAGCTTTTGCTCATCTGGGAAACTCTTTATCTCTCCTCAAACGTGAGTGATAACCTTACTGGGTAGAGTAATATTCGATGTAATTTTTTTCCTTTCAGCACTTTGATATGTCATGCCACTCCTTTCTGGTCTATAAAGTTTCTGCTGAAAAATCAACTGATAATCTTATGAGAGTTCTGTTGTATGTAACTGGTTGTTTTTGTCTTGCTGCCTTTAAGATTCTCTCTTTATCTTTAAATTTTGACATTTTAATTATAATGTGTCTTTGTATGGGTCTCTTTGAGCTCATCTTGTTTGGGACTCTGTGCTTCATAGACTTGGATGTCTGTTTTCTTTGCCAGGTTAGAATAGTTTTCAGCCATTATTTCTTCAAATACATTTTCTGTCTCTTTCTCTCTCTCTCCTCCTTCTGAGACCCCTATAATGCAAATATTATTCTGCTTGATGTTGTCCAAAAAATCCCTTGTATTATCCTCATTTTGTTAAATTCTTTTTTTTTTTTTTTTTTGTCTTCCAATTGGGTGATTTCTACTATCTTGTCTTCCAGATCACTGAGCTGTTCTTCTGCATCACCTAATCTTCTGTTGATTCCATCTAGTGTATTTTTCATTTCAGTTCTTGTATTCTTCAGCTCTGATTGGTTCTTTTTATATTTTCTGTGTCTTTTTGAAGTTCTCACTATGTTTATCCATTCCTCTCTTCATTTTGCCCAAATTCTTTGTGCTTGTTTCTGTGTATTAGGTAGATCAGTTACAGATCCTGATCTTGAAGGAGTGGCCTTATGTAGAAGGTTTCCTGTGGGGCTCAGAAGAGTAATCTCTTCTGGTCACCAGAGCCAGGTGATCCATGGGTGTCCCCTGTGGGCTGCATGTACTTTCTTATTGTAATAGTACCACAGGAGCTGCAGGTACATTGGTGGAGGGGGCTGGCCCCAGTGTGACTGGCTATAGGGCCCAGCTGTGCGCTGGTGATCAGGTCTGAGATCCTGGGACAGGAACCACTTTGGGAGGGCAGTGCTGGTCCAGGCTGAAGCCACCTGTTGTATGTGGTGGCTTGGGACCTGCCTTGGAGGAGCATCACCAAGGCAGCCACTTTTGGGGGTACCAGTTGAGGTGGGTAGTTTGCATGGGGTGGGTCTGCAGGGGAACACTGAGGTGGGGCGAGCAGTGCTAGCAAGGTAGATGGCAAATGTTAGAAGTGGTGCCTGCCTGCACTAGGCCAGCTAGGTCGAGGGAGAATAAAAATAAAAGGGTGCCCACTAGTGCTTTGAGAAAGTTCCAACAGATCCCGGCCCCTAAGCACTTGCCCTAAAATTAGTCAGTGAATCTCTTTCACATATGGCCCAAGTGCTTTTCAAGTTGCTTTCTCTGCAATAGGAGTTTAAGCAAGTGAGTTTTTTGTGAGCCCTTTAAGAGCAAAGTCTTGGTTTCCTATAGCCCTCCAGCTTTCCCAGACATAAGCCCTGCTGGTTTTCAAAGCCAGAAGCTATGAGAGCTCACCTTCCTGGTGCAGGTCTTGCACCATAGGGCTGGGGTGCCTGTTGTGGGGCTTGAACCCCTCATTCCTTAAGGAGGACCTCTGTGTTTGTGATATCCCCTCCTGCTTGTGGGACACTGTATGGAGATATGTATCCTGACTAGACCACATCTCTGGCTCTCCTACCCATCTTGATGTAGTTTTTTCTTTATAATTGTAGCTGTAGGAAAGCTGTTCTGCTGGTCTTCAGGTCATTCTCAGAGAGTTGTTCTATGTGTACTTGTAGTTTGGTGTGTCCATGGAGGAGGTAAACTCAGGGTCTTCCTACTCTGCCATCTTGATCCCACCTTCACTTGAGCATTCTTTTGCAAAAACTGTGGGAATTTGATACAACATAAGGGAAGTTCAGATGTGGAAAGGGCTCATAATTTAGGGATAAACTGAAAAAAAATATGTTAAAATAGACCTATGAATATAAACACAGGAATCCTTTCTTAAGTGCATTTGCTTTATTTAATTCAATCTTAATGGAGTGGTCAAGGAGAATACAGTGTATTAATTTTTTCCCACAGAGCTGGAGAGTTTAACATGAGGCATTTTCGGTGTGAAACTTATTTATAGGTTTGCTGGCTGCCTCTGTTGGTGGGCTTGATACCATCATCTTACTTTATCAAAAATTTTATTTATGAACTCTTTCCCATCCCCCAATTCACTCAGTGCATTTGCTTTAATCCTTGCTGAGCTTGAACTCAGACATTAGCCTCTGAAGTACATGATGTGATCTTTTGGGTGGCATCTATGTGGTCACTCTTCTTTCCTACGCCTGGGCAGCCACAGTTCAGATTCGGTCTAAGAATTTTTCTCCAAGTGTACTGGGGTTACCACTTCCAGTCTGTAGGTACTGGCACAAAACATGAAATTGCTTGCCCTTCCTACCCTGGGACCTCTCTTATGTTTACTTTTCTGCTGATCCAGACTCAGAGTGAATAAAATGTGGCAAAATATGCCTTTGGCATATGGATTATTTTGAGCTGATTATTTTGAGAAAGATCAGCCACAGGAGATGCTCTGAACATAGAGTAGAGGTTACCCTTTTGTAAGGAAATTTACAGTTGTAAAAGAAACTCAATTTGTAAGCATGTCTCTCTCTCTTTACCAGGAAGAGAAGGATCACAGGAAACACTCATCCGTGGAGAAGGCACTGACTTAAATCTGCATAACTAACCTTACTCTTGTTTACCGTGTTTTTCCTGGTCACCTCCCCATAACTGGTTTCCTCCACACCTTTTATTTCTTCAATTTAGCTAAAGAAGATGGTATTTAAGTCTGAATTCTAAGCCACCTCTTTGAGAGTTTCCCCTGGTATACATGTTAATAACTTCTGTTTGTTTTTCTCTTGTTAATCTGTCTTTTGTTACATGAGCCCCAGCCCCTTAGAAGGGTAAAAGGAAAATTATTTTTTTCCTCGCCTACATAAGAATCTTCATCCTTCTCTACTTTCCCTTTCTCTTTCAGGACTGCAGGATAGCCCACAATTCAGACTCCCTAACTTCTAATGTACTCGAGACTCTGCTTAGAAATTGTCTGATTTATTTCTCAGCATTCCCTAATTGCTAATCCATAACATTTCTCTATATTCCATGACAACATCTGTGAGTCCTTTCCTTGTACTTTGTAAAAAAAGTTCCTTCTATGTGTATAATATTATGTTCTATATTAATTTTTTGGTCTGCCTATCTTTTCTTATTTGTAAAGACTTTGAAGACAAGTAATTGGTCTTACTCATTGTCATTTGTGTCAGAGTCCCTAAGAAATGCAAAGAACTCTCAGCACATAAATGGCTCTATAACCCTGCACTAAGAGACTTGACCAAACTTTAACGTGGTTTCTAGCAGTCTAAGGTCAATGTCCCTGGGAAAACACAGCCCCTTTTTGAGTCCCAATCTGGAAAGGCTCAGAGCTGCCAAAAGAATTTACTGTTTGTTCTGCTTAACACGTGAAAATAGGCCCCTTACCTCCCTTACTTAGAGCATTTACTAAAAAGGGCTTACAATTGTGAATCCTTTCTTTGTCCCTTTGAAATGTATGTGTATCTTCTACAACTCAGGAATGTCTTTCTCAGGCACCTGAAAACCATCAGGAAGGATAGAGTCTCTGTCTTCTGTCTCTGTAGGAGTATAGAATCCTAACTTTGATAATTGTCTGCTAGTAGACACAGCTGGCCTAATCACAATTACACTGAGGTAGTCTCTGTAATATTTCACTTCTTTGACTCTACCTGATCCCCCACTCACTCTCCCTCCTTACTCCTTCATTCTCCCTTTAAAACTCCCAGTCATTTCTACACATATTGGAATAGAGCTCAGTTCTTTCCCCTACTGAGAGTAGTTACTGAATAAAATCTGTTTTCACCACCTTAACTAATGTCCAGTTTTGTTTGCCTTTGACACCCTAGCATAGGCTGTGTTTGATAAATATTTGACAGCTTATTGTGGAATGTGAGGATATGTTGGCAAGGCCAATTTGGAGTATAAGTGTGTAAGGGTCTGTGCATCATGCATGCATTCATTCACTTGTTCATGTATTTGTTTATTAATCATGTCCCAGGAGCTGCAGTGTGCCACATGTTTACAGAAGCTTCACGAAGGGCTTGAAGACAAAAGACTCCTAGAAACAAATTGTCCCACCAAAGCACTTTGTTCAATATTGTTGTGTATGGAGGGGTTGATGGAAATTGGGCAGGTTGACTAATTAAATTGCAAGGGTGTTTTATGGCATTAGAAAATTTAATATATTCTTTAAAGTTCAATGAAAGATTGTAAAAATCTCATTTTTAAAAATGATTTCATGAAATAGATACCAAGTGAGGAGAGATTTTTTTTTTTTTTTGGCACATGTTTTCTAGTTTTACAGTTTCACAAGATTTTTTTTTTTTTTGGTTGGTTGGTTTAGTATCTGCTGTTTAATGTTGTGTTGAAAATAGACTCAAGAGAACCCCATTTTAACCTTGCAAAATGAGTTGCAGGTGTTTTCCTTATTTCCTTGCCCAAATATCAAGTTTCAAGAATTCCAGCCTTGTAATTATATGCCAATACTACACAAGGTGCTGATTATCTGCATTTGATTCACTAATTATATTGTCTCTCCTCCTTCCTCACCTAAAGGTTACATTTACATAAAAGATATTCAAGGATAACACTTTATCATCAAAGCAGCTTGTGCCCTTGGCATTTAAACTACAAGCTGTAATAAAGAAGGACTAATCTGAGAGACATCTCAGTGATGTTGGATACAGGCTTTTGACACTGTCATGAAATCATCTTCGTTATGTAGCTGTAAAATTCTAATGTCTCAATTACCACATATTACAAACCTCCACTCACACACTTTCTTTCCACCCTGTCTTCTGTAATCCCCCTCCCTAAGGGCAAGAGATGGAAGAATTACACCAAACTTTTGTGCAGTTCCCAAACTGAACTGTGCATTAGAATCACCTGAGAGATTTACACACACACACATACGTACACACACACACACTCACAGAGAGATGAATTTTGTAATTCAAAGTAGGGGCCTAGAAATTTGGATTTTTTTTTTTAACATCTTTATTGGAGTATAATTGCTTTACAATAGTGTGTTAGTTTCTGCTTTATAACAAAGTGAATCAGTTATACATATACATATGTTCCCATATCTCTTCCCTCTTGCGTCTCCCTCCCTCCCACCCTCCCTATCCCACCCCTCTAGGTGGTCACAAAGCACCAAGCTGATCTCCCTGTGCTATGCGGCTGCTTCCCACTAGCTATCTATTTTACATTTGGTAGTGTATATATGTCCATGCCACTCTCTCACCCTGTCACATCTTACCCCTCCCCCTCCGCATATCCTCAAGTCAATTCTCTAGTAGGTCTGTGTCTTTATTCCCATCTTGCCACTAGGTTCTTCATGACCTTTTTTTTTTTTTTCCTTAGATTCCATATATATGTGTTAGCATACTGTATTTGTTTTTCTCTTTCTGACTTACTTCACTCTGTATGACAGACTCTAACTCCATCCACCTCACTACAAATACCTCCATTTTGTTTCTTTTTATGGCTGAGTAATATTCCATTGTATATATGTGCCACATCTTCTTTATCCATTCATCCGATGATGGACACTTAGGTTGCTTCCATGTCCTGGCTATTGTAAATAGAGCTGCAATGAACATTTTGGTACATGACTCTTTTTGAATTACGGTTTTCTCAGGGTATATGCCCAGTAGTGGGATTGCTGGGTCGTATGGTAGTTCTATTTTTAGTTTTTTAAGGAACCTCCATATTGTTCTCCATAGTGGCTGTATCAATTGACATTCCCACCAACAGTGCAAGAGCGTTCCCTTTTCTCCACACCCTCTCCAGCATTTGTTGTTTGTAGATTTTCTGATGATGCCCATTCTAACTGGTGTGAGGTGATACCTCATTGTAGTTTTGATTTGCATTTCTCAAATAATTAGTGATGTTGAGCATCTTTTCATGTGCTTCGTGGCCATCTGTATGTCTTCTTTGGAGAAATGTCTATTTAGGTCTTCTGCCCATTTTTGGATTGGGGTGTTTGTTTTTTTGTTATTGAGCTGCATGAGCTGCTTGTAAATCTTGGAGATTAATCCTTTGTCAGTTGCTTCATTTGCAAATATTTTCTCCCATTCTGAGGGTTGTCTTTTGGTCTTGTTTATGGTTTCCTTTGCTGTGCAAAAGCTTTTAAGTTTCATTAGGTCCCATTTGTTTATTTTTGTTTTTATTTCCATTTCTCTAGGAGTTGGGTCAAAAAGGATCTTGCTGTGATTTATATCATAGAGTGTTCTGCCTATGTTTTCCTCTAAGAGTTTGATAGTGTCTGGCCTTACATTTAGGTCTTTAATCCATTTTGAGTTTATTTTTGTGTATGGTGTTAGGGAGTGTTCTAATTTCATACTTTTACATGTACCTGTCCAGTTTTCCCAGCACCACTTATTGAAGAGGCTGTCTTTTCTCTACTGTATATGCTTGCCTCCTTTATCAAAAATAAGGTGACCATATGTGCATGGGTTTATCTCTGGGCTTTCTATCCTGTTCCATTGATCTATGTTTCCGTTTTTGTGCCAGTACCAAACTGTCTTGATTACTGTAGCTTTGTAATATAGTCTGAAGTCAGGGAGCCTGATTCCTCCAGCTTCATTTTTCATTCTCAAGATTGCTTTGGCTATTTGGGATCTTTTGTGTTTCCATACAAATTGTGAAATTTTTTGTTCTAGTTCTGTGAAAAATGCCAGTGGTAGTTTGATAGCGATTGCATTGAATCTGTAGATTGCTTTGGGTAGTAGAGTCATTTTCACAATGTTGATTCTTCCAATCCAAGAACATGGTATATCTCTCCATCTGTTTGTATCATCTTTAATTTCTTTCATCAGTGTCTTATAATTTTCTGCATACAGGTCTTTTGTCTCCTTAGGTAGGTTTATTCCTAGATATTTTATTATTTTTGTTGCAATGGCAAACGGGAGTGTTTTCTTAATTTCACTTTCAGATTTTCATCATTAGTGTATAGGAATGCCAGAGATTTCTGTGCATTAATTTTGTATCCTGCTACTTTACCAAATTCATTGATTAGTTCTAGTAGTTTTCTGGTAGCATCTTTAGGATTCTCTATGTATAGTATCATGTCATCTGCAAACAGTGACAGCTTTACTTCTTCTTTTCCGATTTGGATTCCTTTTATTTCTTTTTCTTCTCTGATTGCTGTGGCTAAAACTTCCAAAACTATGTTGAATAATAGTGGTGAGAGTGGGCAAGCTTGTCTTGTTCCTGATCTTAGTGGAAATGGTTTCAGTTTTTCACCATTGAGGACAATGTTGGCTGTGGGTTTGTCATATATGGCCTTTATTATGTTGAGGAAAGTTCCCTCTATGCCTACTTTCTGCAGGGCTTTTATCATAAATGGGTGTTGAATTTTGTCGAAAGCTTTCTCTGCATCTATTGAGATGATCATATGGTTTTTCACCTTCAATTTGTTAATATGATGTATCACGTCGATTGATTTGTGTATATTGAAGAATCCTTGCATTCCTGGAATAAACCCCACTTGATCATGGTGTATGATCCTTTTAATGTGCTGTTGGATTCTGTTTGCTAGTATTTTGTTGAGGATTTTTGCATCTATGTTCATCAGTGATATTGGCCTGTAGTTTTCTTTCTTTGTGACATCTTTGTCTGGTTTTGGTATCAGGGTGATGGTGGCCTCGTAGAATGAGTTGGGGAGTGTTCCTCCCTCTGCAATATTTTGGAAGAGTTTGAGAAGGATAGGTGTTAGCTCTTCTCTAAATGTTTGATAGAATTCACCTGTGAAGCCATCTGGTCCTGGGCTTTTGTTTGTTGGAAGATTTTTAATCACAGTTTCAATTTCAGTGCTTGTGATTGGTCTGTTCATATTTTCTATTTCTTCCTGGTTCAGTCTCGGCAGGTTGTGCATTTCTAAGAATTTGTCCATTTCTTCCAGGTTGTCCATTTTATTGGCATAGTGTTGCTTGTAGTAATCTCTCATGATCCTTTGTATTTCTGCAGTGTCAGTTGTTACTTTTCCTTTTTCATTTCTAATTCTATTGATTTGCGTCTTCTCCCTTTTTCTCTTGATGAGTCTGGCTAATGGTTTATCAATTTTGTTTATCTTCTCAAAGAACCAGCTTTTAGTTTTATTGATCTTTGCTATTGTCTCCTTCATTTCTTTTTCATTTATTTCTGATCTGATCTTTATGATTTCTTTCCTTCTGCTAGCTTTCGGGTTTTTTTGTTCTTCTTTCTCTAATTGCTTTAGGTGCAAGGTTAGGTTGTTTATTCGAGATGTTTCCTGTTTCTTGATGTAGGCTTGTATTGCTATAAACTTCCCTCTTAGAACTGCTTTTGCTGCATCCCATAGGTTTTGGGTTGTCGTGTCTCCATTGTCATTTGTTTCTAGGTATTTTTTGATTTCCCCTTTGATTTCTTCAGTGATCACTTCGTTATTAAGTAGTGTATTGTGTAGCCTCCATGTGTTTGTATTTTTTACAGATCTTTTCCTGTAATTGATATCTAGTCTCATAGCGTTGTGGTCGGAAAAGATACTTGATACGATTTCAATTTTCTTAAATTTACGAAGGCTTGATTTGTGACCCAAGATATGATCTATCCTGGAGAATGTTCCATGAGCACTTGAGAAGAAAGTATATTCTGTTGTTTTTGGATGGAATGTCCTATAAATATCAATTCAGTCCATCTTGTTTAATGTATCATTTAAAGCTTGTGTTTCCTTATTTATTTTCATTTTGGATGATCTGTCCATTGGTGAAAGTGGGGTGTTAAAGTCCCCTACTATGATTGTGTTACTGTCGATTTCCCCTTTTATGGCTATTAGTATTTGCCTTATGTATTGAGGTGTTCCTATGTTGGGTGCATAAATATTTACAATTGTTATACCTTCTTCTTGGATTGATCCCTTGATCATTATATAGTGTCTTTCTTTGTCTCTTGTAATAGTCTTTATTTTAAAGTCTATTTTGTCTGATATGAGAATTCCTACTCCAGCTTTCTTTTGATTTCCATTGCATGGACTATCTTTTTCCATCCCCTCACTTTCAGTCTGTATGTGTCCCTAGGTCTGAAGTGGGTCTCTTGTAGACAGCATATATACGGGTCTTGTTTTTGTATCCATTCAGCCAGTCTGTGTCTTTTGGTGGGAGCATTTAATCCATTTACATTTAAGGTAATTATCGATATGTATGTTCCTATTCCCATTTTCTTAAATGTTTTGGGTTTGTTATTGTAGGTGTTTTCCTTCTCTTGTGTTTCTTGCCTAGAGAAGTTCCTTTAGCATTTGTTGTAAAGCTGGTTTGGTGGTGCTGAACTCTCTCAGCTTTTGCTTGTCTGTAAAGGTTTTATAATATTGTTTTTCCTTTTCTGGTACTGATTATTGGGTATCTTTAGTCAATTTCTCCAACTTATCATCTGGAGGTGAATTCCTTTGGACCATGACAGAGTTTTGACTTTTGAACTCCTCAAGGGCAGCATTTTTTTGCAGAAATATCAGTGAGTTATTTCTTTTCACTTCCAGAGAGTCAAGCTTAGAATGCCCCAGGACCTTAATAATAGCCAAAACAGCAGCACTAAGAGTACAGCATCTAATAAATCCTGAATTTAAGGGCCATGTAAAATCTTATCTCCATTCCAAAATCATGAACCACTCCAAAGGTTTTTGCCCTCAGGTAGCATACAGGCCCATGTGAGTGAGCATAATTTGGCTTGTTGGGTGGCAGTAGCCAAAAGCAAAGGTGTTGCTTCAGTAACTTCAAAAGAAGTTGATATTGTATATCCAGCACAAGTTTTACAATTTATATCTTTCAAATAAGAACCATCAGTGAACCATGAGAAAACAACGTTTTGCAGAGGTATTTCCTGTAAGTCATCATAGGGTGTCAGAAGGTGACCTGTCAGTATTATCCAGTCACAGGGGGAGGGGGAGGAGGAGAGGTTGTCAGTAGAGGAGAGAAGAGTAGCAGGGCTAAAGTTATTATAGTGAGCAAGAGTGGTGTAAGGGACAGTTAACAGAGAATTTCATAGGAATTGAGATGGCTTTAGAAAAGCTTTGACAGCATGTGGCACAAAGATGGATAAAGGGAATTCAATGACTATTATTTCCCTAGTGGCCTTTCCCTAGAGGGCAGTAGCAGGATAGCTAGTGATGCAGGAACACTATTCCTTGACTACGGGATCTAGGTGTTAGCTGTAAAATCCTATGGGTTGGTGGTGATGCCCATGCTTTTGGGTGAGTACCCTAAGGGCATTCCTTTGTTTTTTATATACAAAAAAGGAAGGAAGAAGGTTGATAAATGGAGTGTCCAAGGGCAGGGGAGTTTATTAAACTTTCCTTTAAGATTTGAAAAGTCATGTCATCTGAATCTTCCAAGAAAATAGAGTCAGGTTTAGTAGTTTTTAACAAGTCATATAAATGTTGGGCCATAAAGGAAAAGTTTCAGATCCAACTGTGACAATAGACTGTAAATCCAAGCCTTCATCCATGGACATTTGATTTTTTCACAGGTGAAATAGGAAAGTTGCAGGGACTGGTGCAGGGGATAATAGAGTCCTGAGACTTATAGTCTTCTATTATTGGCTTAGTGCTTTGAAGGGCCTTTTTTTTTTTTAAGGGTATTGATTAACTCTGGAGAGAGGTTTTGAGAGATCTATTTGGGTCATATTAAGAGTTGCACTGCGGATTCTGCCAATATCAGTATATTGCTCATAAAGAGGTGGCAGCTGATTTAATAGGGATAAATGATTAGTGTCTTTGGAATTAGGTCTTGTGCCATCAACGAGCAAATAAAAGAAGTCGAAGAGCCATTTGATTCACCTGGTTGGCTATTTTGGTTGCTCCTGTCAAATTCTAGAATAATTTGCCCCTTTTGGGAGAAAGAAATTCCACCATAATATTTTCCTAAGAGATCCTCAGTCCAATACATAAATAGGAGCAGAAGAATTCAGAAGAAAAGGGTGGGTATCTCTTAGAAGGCCTAAGTAAAAGGGGATAAGTTTAGAGATAGGAATCTCCTGAGGTTTATTACAAACCCCAACTCTTTGAACTGTTTTAGTACTTTGAGGCAGGAGCTATTTAATGGTACTAGGGCTGAGCACTGAGAGTGTAACTCCAGTGTCAATAAGGACAAAAAGAGACTTATTCCAAATCTAGAGAGAAGTTTCTCCAAGTCAATCAAAGGGAGGGACTGGAAAAAGAACCTAGTAGTTCCTTGGAGTCCTGTCACTGGGGATTAGGAGGACACTGGAAAGGCTGGTTAGAGGACTGAAGGTGCCTGGAACACTTAAGCTTGTAGTAGTCTTTCTTTCAGTGTCTTGGCTTTTTGCAATAATGGCAGAGGCCAGGAGGGTTTTTTTTTTTTTTAATTTATTTAATTAATTAATTTATTTTTGGCTGCGTTGGGTCTTCGTTGCTGCATGCGGGCTTTCTCCAGTTGTGGAGAGCGGGGGCTACTCTTTGTTGCTGTGAGCAGGCTTCTCATTGTGGTGACTTCTCTTGTTGCGGAGCATGGGCTCTAGGCATGCAGGCTTCAGTAGTTGTAGCGTGCAGGCTCAGTAGTTGTGGCACACGGGCTTAGTTGCTCTGCAGCATGTGGGATCTTCCTGGACCAGGGCTCAAACCCATGTCCCCTGCATTGGCAGGTGGATTCTTAACCACTGTGCCACCAGGGAAACCCCTGGTTTTTTTTAGGGGCCTTCATTTGTTGGAGTTGAAGACTAAGGATTTTAGTGGTCTTCCTTTTAGTTGAATCGTCTAGCATGTGGGTGAGCTGGCTTGCTAAATCTGGAGTGGACATAATTTCCCATTTTATCCTGGTTCTTTTAATTACAAGAGAAAGATCCCAATTAAGCACAATGAACATAGAGTTGAAAGCTACCTGAGTGGATTCAACATCCAAAGGAAGACCAGAGTCTTCTTTAAACATGATATGGAGCTGAAATAATTGTTCACACACTCACTGGGCTCCTGGGTACAAGCCTGGATCTTATTCCCATTGACTGCCTTTGGGAAAGCCCTAGGAATTGCCAAATGGACTTGCCAGGCAATTTCCTGAACTTGATCATAGAATAAGGCAGTAAGGGTTTTTCTTTGTCCCCAAGCTGTAATTGTAAAGACTTCTCAGGATCATCCCAACTGGCAGTTTTCATCCAGTGTTGGGCCTGACCTTCAGCAACAAGCATAGGTACTGGCTGATAGAAGTCAGAGAAGCCAGGTTGACAAGTTTGAATGACTATATTAAATTCCTCAGAAAATCTGTGGAGACCCTCAGTTACTTTGGGAAAATCTTTGACTACTGTTTGTAGTTCAGCTTTAATTCAGGGAACATAAGATATTAGGGGTTTAGCATTTGGATTTTCAGAGGGTCTGATTTTGAAGGGGCAGGTTTTAATACGTTTAAGGGAGGAGAAAGCGGGGAGAGGTTCAGAGAAAAAGGGAAGTTCAGTGAGGCTATTAGAATGAGGAAGTGGAGGGTATAGAGGAGATGGGTATTGTGCAGAAGGGGAAGAGAAAGGTGGCACCAGAGACACAGAGAACAGGGGAAGGGGGAAAGAGACCTCAGAAGCATTTCTTTAATCGTCTGTTCACCTTGAATAATTTAGGAATGGTATTTTATAAATAGGCAATTTTAGAATCTTGGGTATGTTTGGAAGCTTCCAGGTACCAATTAAATAGGCATCCCATTCAGTGCGTTTAATTTCAGAGCAGCAGTCTTCTAATTTGGTTCTGAGAAAAACAGGTTTGGGGATCTTGAAATTTCCCCCTAATGGCCGTTAGTGTCCTAAATTATCTTTGGTTAAGTTGATCCATTTAGTTAAGAATGTGCATGAGGAGGGACCATAGTTCTTTAACATAAAACCAGCAAAGGTCCCAGAAGGAGGGCCCTCCTGAGAGAATTTAGAGGATTGGGATCCCCTGCTTCAAAACCAGGGATTAAACAAAACAAAACAAAACAAAACAAAACAAAACAAAAAACCAAATGAGTACTCACCAAAAGGATGATGCCTTCAAGAAAACAGATCCTGAGTAAAGTCTGAGGGCTCGACCAAAAAGAGGGAGTTTGAATTCAAGAGGAGACTAACCAAACTGAAAGGAAGAATTCGACTCATGGGAGCAGAGTGCACAAGGGGTTCAAGTGGGTACCATACACAATTCTGTGGGTCGTGAGTTCCTCAGGGGTTTCTCTGCTTCGAATCGCACTTCCGACACTACAAAATGACGACACTTTAAAAGAAAAGGCTAAGCAATTCAGCCAGAAAAATCAAGTTTATTTGGGAATATCAGAGGAATTACAATTCAGGACAAGCAAACAATGACAAACCATAGGCAAGTCTGGAGAACAAAGGAGGAGAGCATTCTTTTATAGAGGAAAGGGGGAAGTTGGGAGGTAGTTTTGAACAAAAGTTCCTTGGAGGAAATGAGAATCCAAAATGGTGGCAGCTTCTCATTGGCTGCAGGCAGGAGAGCTTGCTATTGCTGGATGGAGAGGAAATCTTCCTTCCTGCTGGAATGAGTGGTACATGAATGATGGCCCTTCCAACATGGCTTCTTGACTCCAATTTTGAGTTAGGTTTCCTTAACACATTTTCAGTTAGGAGGGAAAGACCACATAGAATGAATGGGAGCCATTCTCAGAGAAAGAATGATCCCTGAAAACTTCAAGAGGGCAATGATGCTAAGGCTGGACATGTCCAATTTTTACATTTAGAAAAGGCAGCTATCTGGAGGTAGCCAAACTCAAGCTTAGGGGCAGAGTCCTCCAGAGTGTCAAGTCTGTCCAAGATTTCTGACACCAACTGCAAGTTCACAGTTTTCCCGAAACTACCATTAGGTTCAAGAATTCACTATAAAGTCTCACAGAACTCACTGAAAGTTGTTATACCAAGGATCACCTGTTTTATAGGAAAAGGACACACATTAGAACAAGCCAAAGGAAGACACTCATAGGACAGGGTCTAGGAAGATTACAAATGTGAAGATTCCACTGTCCTCAGATGTTATTCTCTCAGCATTGATGTGTGACAATGCATATGTAGGGAGTATTGCCAATGCCAGAAGCTCATCCAAGCTTTGCTCTCCAGAGATTTTATTGAGGCTTCATTACCTAGGCATGATTGAGTACCACATGTTGGTACTCAATCCCCAGCTCCCCTCCTCGGAGGTCAGGCTAATATCACTGCCCCAAGGCCCCAACCCTCTAATAACATGTTTAGTCTTTTGGAGATGGCCAGTCCCACCCTAAGATTATTAGGTGTGGTCCACCCCACCCTGAGTCATCTCATTAGCATAAACTATCAGGTGTTGTCCAAGGGGCGCACCATGAATAAAAAAAAAGACACTCTTATTAGGAAATTCCAACTGTTTAGCAGTTACTTCCCAGGAGCCAAAGATAAAGGCTAGTTCTCTCTTTGTTTAAGGCTAAATCACCTACTACACAGCAGCAAATATGGTAGCTATTCTGTTTTAATATTCTTAACGAGCAAAGCACTATAAGGTGGGCTCTAATTTTAAAGTAAAGCTACTTGTTTTCTGCTTTGTGGTGACCATAAGAAGAAGTGACAGAGGTCTGGTACAGCAGAGAGACTTGGCACTATATTCATAGTGGTTTGTCCAAGGTGGCTGAAGACGATGGTAGTACTTGAAATGCTAAAAGGTATACAAGGCAATAGATGGCTCTGTTGACTATGACTTTTTCTGAGTCCGTCAGATTAAGTAAAGTTGGGCTTCCAGATTTCTCCCACTTCCCTTTTCTATATTCTCCTCCCATGTGGTATCCTAGGACCTCACAGCTGCTTTCCCAAGGCAGTGGCCTAAACCCCAGGATTGTGGCTCTTTATTTTCCACAACTTGCTTCACTCATATACTCCCACACCCATAATCAAAATTGGTTAGTTGTCAGGAAAGATTGTAATCAGATAAACTAATGCATAATTCAAATTTAATCATATATGTCCTTTGAAAATCCACTTCTGATCTCTTTACAGGGAAAGAGAGTCAACATAGTAATTCACAGTAAGTTACAGTCAGGGACTAGGTTGTGAAAGTTGTTGAAAGCAGGAAGGTTAATCTGTTATCTTAAGTAATTTGATGCAAATTAACAACACTGGTTCAAAGAACAGAAAATTAAGCAGCATATCTGTTTGAGAGTAAATTATCTCTAATTGGAAAGAGACTACAGAAGGGGTTTTTTTTCAAAACTCAAGTCACATAAGTTCCTGCCTACCTCTTTCTAGTGCTGTAGCAAACTGATTATTTTAGCTAAAACACAGAGCATAGATCAGAGAGCAGAAACCATTTGAATCAGCAATTCCCTAAGGCAAGATCAGTGTAATGAGTCTGAGAAAAAACTTTTTCAAATTCTGCCCTTTTCTCTTGGTTCTTCTGAATTTGAACACACTTCCTATTTGTGTACTGCCAAGAAAGACATGTTCCCAATGAGACTTCATTGTGTAAATGAATCGTGTGTGAAAGCAGAGAAAGAACCACTAATATAGATGGATTTGAGCAACACAGGAGCCCTGAACATTTAATACAGTGTAGAAAGAATGAAGAAGTTGCAAAACTGGAGAAACAGAGATCAGCCCTACTGTGGACTGTGAAATGCAAACCTTGGGATGACTCCCAGGGTTTAGTTTGTCAAAAGGCTTTCCCCAGACTTAATCTCCAAGTCTATGAGATTTATGGTTGAACAGGTGAATCTGGGAAATATTTATGAATTCAATTCAGAGGATAATCTGTCTAGTGACTTGAGAGGACATCCCTACACAGGTGGATACAAATTCAAACTTTGGGGACATTCTGGACTTGGATGAATTTTCTGGGGGTGACCTCTGTTACCAACAACAGTAGCATGTTACCAGACAAGAGCCTAAGAAAACTCTTTATTTGGATAATATTGACTTTCAATATGGTTTAAACCTGTTATTCCTATAGCTGGCTTAGAGAAATCATTGTTTTTCACTTAGATAAAACTGATTTTTAAAATAAATTTATTTATTTTATTTATTTATTTTTGGCTGCATTGGGTCTTCTTTGCTGCGTGCGGGCTTTCTCTAGTTGCAGCGATTCGGGGCTACTCTTCATTGCCGTGCATGGGCTTCTCATTGCGGTGGTTTCTCTTGTTGCAGAGCATGGGCTGTAGGCGCACGGGCTCAGTAGTTGTGGTTCGCGGGCTCCAGAGCACAGGCTCAGTAGTTGTGGCGCACATGCTTAGTTGCTCTGGCATGTGGGATCTTCCCGGACCAGGGCTCGAACCCATGTCCCCTGCATTTGCAGGCAGATTCTTAACCACTGCACCACCAGGGAAGCCCAAAACTGATTTTTATAGCTCAGTTTAATTTAGGAATTTAAGCTTCTTGATTAAAGTTGACATGTTTGTGAATCCAAATTATTGCATATTTCTGCTGAATATACTAGTCATATACTTAGAAAGTATTGCTTTGGATGGTTATGCTAATTGCTGTAATTTTCTTTTGCCTTTTTGAATCAGTTTTTCTTTGTGAAAACAAACTGTTACAAATCACATTCTGCATTACTGTTAGCTGTAAATTACAGTACATTGATCTAAAATGTTTCAGTTGTAACGGATTGGAGAAAGTTATCAAAATTTACTATCCATATGAAAACAGCTTAATGTTCACTCTTTTATGAACATTGAACTTAAAACAAGTAGCAATAATAAATAAATTTTGCTTCTGCTTATAAACACAATCAATTCTGCTCATCTATACATTTTTGTTCTGAATGGAACACAATGTTCCTTTTGTGACAGTTGGATAGATTTAGATATTATTACCCTAGCCTTGTTTTAAATTAAACATGCTTAATAAATATTGATAGAGTGCCTACAATTTCTAGGTACTGAAGAAGACACAAAGAAAATAGACGTGATTTTTGTCCTTAAATATTTAGGTTCACAAAGCGATATAAAGGTTCAGGTTTAGGGGTCATTTTCTAGATAGTTCCATGTATGTTTGTTCTTATTTGCATAATCCAGTAACTTTTTAAGATAGAGAAACTACTTTAGGTAGATATAAGGTATATTATAAGATAGATATAAAACTGAGACACAGGGGTGGAGACTTGTTAGAGTCACACAGGCAATAAGTGAAAGGACCTAGGCTTGAAACACGATTCTTTCAGTGCAGTTCTAGCGCTCTTTCCATATTCAAGACAGAATACAGCAAATGCTACAGTGCAAAGAAGGTGCTATGGGAGTTCAAAGGAGGCCATATAATAATAATTCCAAAAATTTTTCCAAAAAGTAATACATGAGTCTCAATTTCTTCTTAGTAGAATCTCTGCTGAGTACTTTTGATCCCTTGATTTTAGTTATTTCCCTGGGAAGATCTAACTTTTGTAGGTTTGCCTTCACTTCTTTGGCTTGGATTTCTATCATGTTCTCTCATTATTTTCACCTTTTCTTCTTCATTCTTGGGGGGCTCTTTTGGTTAGACTGCCACATCACTTACTCACTTTTCTGCCGTATTAATTTTGCTCTTTACTGCCTCTAGTGTAGATGGTTCACTTTTTGTGGTTCACCGTTCCTATTTAAAGGCTGTATTTTCTTGTTTCCTTGAGAAAACCAAGCAGAAGGTTTCTAAAATTTTCTTCCTTATCCTACATAAAATATGTTTTAAGAGAACATTTGCTTCTGAGTTTTTAGATTTAAAAAACTTTAAAATTAAAGCCTCAGTTGTTGTGTGAGTTATCTAATCTCACAAAATTTCTTCATCTGAAAAACAAGGTTAATAATAGTACTCCCCCCACAAGATTGGTACAAAAAGTAAATGAGTTGATACATGTAAAGTGCTGGTAGAGGTCTGGGTCCATTCAGGAGATAGAGACCACACAGTACACTAAACTGGGGAAGTTGATATAAAAAAGGATTAACTATGATCAAAGAGTAACTGTATGATATAAGGAAACAGGATATGGTTCCCTAGGGCTGAGGGAGGCAGGAAAGACAAACGTGGAAAGGGCTCAGACCTCTAATGGAGAAGATGTGGTTCAGCTCACTGAGTAGCAGAGAAGTTCACTGGTTTAGCCAGACTGGAGCTGATGGGCAAGCAATAGGCACCCTTGGGAATGCAATCTGGCAATCAGCAGCCAGTGATGTGGGCATGCAATGGGAATGTGGGCATTTGCAGGGACAGGAGCCTTTCAGAGCACATGGGCTGTGTTGAGAGAGCTGTGGAAAGGCTTTGCCTAGCCGAGGCTGCAATGTCGCAGATGGACCCGTTCAGGCCCTGTGGTTGAGGCAGGCTCTGCTGAATGAACTCACACCTATACCATTGACTCCCGTTTCTGCAGCAAAGGGCAGGAGATCCTCTTCTTCCATCAATGATTCTCCAGTGCTCTCTACTGAGAAAAATGAACATTGTGTTCAATTTAAAGGAGAAATACTCAAAGGAATTCTTGTTTATCACAGAACATATACTGAAAAGGTGATTCAGCGCTAGAGATGGTATATTGATAACTGACACGGAACTCAAAACTGTGCCTGGCTCAGTAAATATGCCATTGCTGGAGATAGCGTATGCTATTATTATTGTGTTCTTTTCTTTGTTTAGTAATCTTTGAATAAGGAAACAGCTATCAAGCCTGTTGTGGGCCAAGAGACCAGTTGTATTGAATGTCTTTAGCTCTCCTCAGCTTTAATTTGAGAACTAAGAGATACTCTCATATGTAGAATCAGTGTTAAGGTTAATATAGACAACCCTTAGCCCAATTTTTGTCTTCATAGGCATTTATCTAACTGGACCTTCCCTACCCTTATAGCTGATTTCCCTGATTATCAGAAGCCAATACAATACGTAGGATTTTGGGGGATACAAAATCAAAGACACCATTTCCTAACATGCCTTGCTGCCTGGATCCATCCCTTCTTGGCCCTGCCCACAGTGCTTCCAGGATGTAATACATCACTGTACATCCTTTTCTATGCTTGACACTGATGCTTCTGTGGTATCATAGAAGTTACAGTCTCTGAATGGGAATGTGGGGACAGGGAAAGAGGTCATCAGTCTACCTGAAGCAGAAAAGGATTTTGGTGCAGTAAGTGCATAACTCTATGGTTTTCTAGTCAGTGCAATGCTGGAGAACAAACCTTTTCCTACTTTCTTTGTGAAATTATATTTGCTCTTCTGTTTTAAAAGGTGGGATATGTAGAGTCCAGGAATGTATTTCTCAGCCAATTGCCATACATTCCACTATCAGTAATATATCCCAATATATTTCATTCCCAGAGCTGCAGTTAGTGTTTGTGGTTTTATGTATCCTTTCAAATATTTTACTGGGAAGCTGAGAAAAGGAATATTAGGGGCAAGTAGCATGCCATTTTACTAAATTGTGAATCTACAATTTGGCATCTTTCTATCACTTCTTCAAAGGATAAGTAATAATAATAATAATAATTGTAGATACCATTTAATAAGGCTTGCCATATGGCAGTTGCCATGCATTTCTCATTCATTTTTAATACAATACTATGAGATGCAGTATTATCTTCATTTCATAGGCAAGGAACTAAAGTTTGCACATTTTATTAAATTACCCAGAGTCATGCAATTAGTTGCCAGAATTCAAATACAAGTTAATATAACTGTGAAGTACATGTTCTCTGTTATACTGCTATATTATTTTGCATTTTAATTCCCTAAATTTTTGTTTTATTTTTCTTGGGAATAGTGTGTAAGCTTTGTGGTAGGCAATAATCAACCCTGAAAAGATATATGTCATAATCCCTGGAACCTGTGAATGTTATATTATATGGTGAAAAGGGCTTTGCAGATGTGATTGAGTTAAGGATCCTGAGATGGGAGATCATCCTGGATTATCTGGGTGGGTGCTATATGTAAATCACATCTAACCTTATAAGAGGGAACAGAGGAAGATTTGACACACAGAAGAGGAGATGGTTATGCGACCATAATGGCAGAGACTGGAATGATATGGCCACAAGCTAAGGAATGCTGACAGCCACCTGACACTGGAAGAAGCAAGGAATAGATTCTTCCCTAGAGCCTCTGCCAAGAACATGGCCCAGAAGGCACATTGATTTTGGCCTAGTGAAACTCTTTTCAGACTTCTGGTCTCCTGCACTGTAGAAATAACTTTTTCTTGTTTTAAGCCACCAAGTTTGTGGAAATCTGTTACAGTAGCCACAGGTAACTAATACAGGCATCTAGAATCAATTCTACACTGTTGATGGTTTCCATACATCCTGGCTCAGTGGTAGAGGGGTCGGTAGAGTATATGCTATAGGCATGCATGGCTCTTCAGCATCCTAGCACTCCATCTAATTGTGACTCTAGAAGGGACCTTACAAATCACTGACTCAAAACTCCTATCTAGTGCATTAATCTCCCATTTAACACTCTCTTCAAATGCTTGTCAGGCCTGTGCTTAATTTTCTTCCAGTGCCAGGGACTTCACTATTTTTCAAGGTGATTAGATAGCTTGATTCATCAGAAATTTTTCCTTCATATTTAATGTCAGTCTGCCTCCCTGCAGTCTCTATGCATAAGCTATAGTAATATGCTCTGGGGCACAAAGAATATATCTACTCCCACTTCCTCAGGATACTTGAGGATTAGCTTTTCCATCAGCCAATTCAATTTAATTCATGTTAAATGAATTCACAATTGACTAAAAAGGTTAAGATTTTTTCATGATTACTGTTACTAAACACACCTATCCCCTTATGTTTTGAGAAAGTTAGCTGATAAGATTTAGATATGTTTTACATACATTCCTGTGAAATTGGATCATGATACATGTGGTCTGTTGTTCCAGTTTAGTGAGGTTCTCTTGGATCCTGGCTCAGTCATGTTATGTGCCCCATCTCAGTTTTATGCAGTACACAGCTAAATCAGCATGCCATAGATATCAATGTCTAAGTCTTTGAAAAAACTTTGAATGAGATTGGGCTAAGAAGAATCCAGAAACATGATGTTGGAAACCTTTTCCCACTAATTACAAATGCACCTAAGCGTAGTATCACGACTGTGTCCATAAGGATATCATAAGAAACTTTATCAAATGCCTTTCTAAAAATCCAAGTAGTACCATGTGAGTGACTTCCTCCTTACCCATTTACACAGTTTACATTTAAAAGTACCATTATTTGCATTTTCTTATATGTTAAGTTGCTTTACAAAATTTAAGTCTTTCATACCTATTCAAGGAATCCAACAGTCTAGTAAACTTGCCAAAAAGGAAATGAGTGAAAAAATTCCCAGAATTTCACTTTTTGTTACAGAATTAAAATATCTAGTAGTTTTCTTGAAGTAGAGAAAAAAGAGTAATGTTTTTGAGTGATATTTTTGCCTCTAAGGGAACTACATCAGGGTTAACAGAAGGAAGCATTGACACTGAAACATGGACTGGAAAATAAACCAATGTCTGAGCATAAAAAAGGTGAGTGTTTGTGAGGTCCAGTATGATATCTCAGTATTGGCTGAACACTGGCCCCACTCAGCCAGTCAGAGTGAGACAGGCTGGGACCCTTTGCTACAGTGCTGCAATGCTTGCACCTGGACAAACCTCTCCTTGAGCAACAAAATACAAAGAAACTGTATGGGACTAAAAATAACTGTGTGCACACACAGCTGGGGCAAATTCTGGACCAAAAGATACAAAAAGACCAAAAAACCCAACTGCCACTTCTGAAGAACCGGGAGGAAAAACCGGGTGTTGGGAGCAAAAGCAGGGTACTGTGCATGCCCCCTTCACTCAGCGCCACAAAGGCGTGGGCAGAACACCTAAGCCACCCCTCTGGCCCGACCCCTGGACACACCCCTACCCTCACCCCATATAAGGAACCAGCTCGTCCCCTCCTCAGGGAGCGAGCAAGGGAAACTGTTACTTGTTTTTGCTCCCTTCTGTGGTCGCAGGGGCCCTAATAAAGCCTTGTCTGAATTTCTTGTCTGGCATCTAGGCAATTCTATTGATTGGGAAAGGCCAAGAACCCTTGTCGGTATCAAGAGCATTTTACATGAAACCTGTCAATGAACTTCATTCCAAATTTGGATTTTAAAAACTATTTATTTATTTGTTTGTTTTGTTGCACTGGGTCTTAGTTGCGGCAGGCAGGCTCCTTAGTTGCAGCTCACCAGCTCCTTAGTTGCAGCATGTGGGCTCCTTAGTTGTGGCATGCATGTGGGATCTAGTTCCCTGACCAGGGATCAAACACTGGCCCCCTGCATTGGGAGCACAGAGTCTTATCCACTGCGCCAACAGGGAAGTCCCTAAATTTGGATTTAAGCAATTAATATCAAAAAAGATCAAAGATTGGTCATCACTCACATTTAAAAGAAATTCAAATTAGGATTAACCAAGAATAGATTAGGCATTAAAAGCAGACTTAGGATACCCATCAGATTTTTAGCAACGTGGGTATTTAGATAACCTAAAATAACTAAATTTTAGTCCATAATACTTTTTTTGTAAAGTGGCGAATGAGCCAGAAGTAAGTGTGTAAAGGAGCAGAGCAATACTTTTAACTTTTAAGCTCATGAGTTGAAGATTATTTCCTTTGGGGAAATAATTTTAATATTGATTAATTTTTAATTTAGGAAAGTAAAATAAAATTATTTGTGGAATGTAAGAATAATACATGTAAAAATGTAAAATCACTCTCATTTGGAAAATGGAAAGGAAAAGCCAGATGACCTTTAAGAGCTCTTTTGGCTCTAAAAACACAGATTTAGTGTTGGAGCAAATGGCTCAAGTTACAGAGAATGGTTGTCTCAATCCAGGGCCTAACTGAGCATATGCAAATGTTTATACTGCAGATTACAGGGTAACTGACAAGCACTTTATCTAAAAGACCCACAACAGTAACGCTTAAAAGAGTTAACATCTACAAAACATAATTCAAATGAGCGCACTTACAAATGTAATCCACTGCTGTGGATTTAAACAAAAAGGTGAGTTTTGAGGTGTGTTCAGATTGTGGTAAAGTAGGAATTAACAAAGAAGAAAAAGGAGAACTTTTCAAAAATAGATGAATTTCGGTCTTAAAAACTAGAGCTAAAAAATGGAAGAAAAGTATGAGACCTACATGGGTTCTGATATCTTTGCCAGAAAAAAAAATGCTAATTTATTTAGCTATCTTATTTCATTTCTTTAATAAATATTTGTTGAGAACCAACTATGTGTTAGGCACTGTGCTGAGAATACCGGGTTGAATAAGACAGAGAACAGGCCCTCATGGAGCATAGTCTAATGAGGGTGACCGACATTAAACCAATAATTATACCAATTAATGTATAATTATAAATTGTGATGAGCACCATAAAGGAAAATTACAGGGGGTTAATGAGAGAATTTGCCAACGGACCTAATTTACATTGGGGCACCAAGGAAGGCTTCTTTAAGGAAGTGACATTTCAGTTGTCCCCTGAAGGGCAATTGAAATAAAGAGGTAAAGGCTAAGGGTAAGAGCATCTCAGGCAGAGAGAACAGCATGTACAGAGGCTGAGGTAGCAAGAAACTTACTTCCCATGTGAGAAGCCTAAAGAAGGTCACTGTGATTAGCTGAGAGAGGGAGAGTGGACCAAGAAGATGTTGGAGAGAAAGGCTCAGGTCTGACCACACTGGGCTTAGGGCACCCCTAGGATTGTGGATTTTACCTAAGATAGCTTAAATAGAAAGCACTCAAAGATTTATAAGCAGAGGAGGGACATGATTCTATTTACTCTGGAATTACGGGTAGAATGGGCAGGAGGAGGGCAAAGGTGGACACAGGAGAACAAGTCAGAAGGATGTTTCAGTAGACCAAGATAAGGGATAATGACCCAGTCATCTTCCAACTTTTCTCTCATGTCTCCCCCAAATTATTGGAAAAATGATGTGTCCTCTCACATATTTTTAAGATAACATTTACATTTTTCATCATGTTTAATAGTTACAAAGAATATGTTTCTGCTGTATTTTAATTATTGATCGTTTAAAATAGAATTGTTACATCTAATTTATTTTATTTTCTAATGTGAAAGTTACAATTTCATTTTATTTTGTTTATTTTTAAATTTTGTTATTTTTTCCAGTTTTATTGAGAAATAATTGACATCTGTCACTGTATGAGTTTAAGTTATATAGAATGATAGTTTGATTTACCTATACTGTGAAATGATTACCACAATAGATTCAGCTAACATCCATCTTCTCATATAGATACAATAAAAAAGCAAGCAAAAAGAAAAAAATTTCTCCTTGTGATGAGAACTCACAAGATGTACTCTCTTTTTTTTTTTTTAAACCCAGATTTATAGAATTGCCATTACATGATGCTATCTTTTTTTAATTTTATTTTATTTTATTTATTTATTCATTTTTGGCTGTGTTGGGTCTTCGTTTCTGTGCGAGGGCTTTCTCTAGCTGCGGCAAGCGGGGGGTCACTCTTCATTGCGGTGCGCGGGCCTCTCACTGTCGCGGCCTCTCCCGCTGCGGAGAACAGGCTCCAGACGCACAGGCTCAGTAATTGTGGCTCACGGGCCCAATTGCTCTGCGGCATGTGGGATCTTCCCAGACCAGGGCTCAAAACCGTGTCCCCTGCATTAGCAGGCAGACTCTCAACCACTGCGCCACCAGGGAAGCCCAAGATGTACTCTCTTAACAGCTTTTCTGTATATCATACAGCAGTGTTACCTATAGTCATGATGTTGTATATAACATCCCTAGTACTTATTTATCTCATAACTGGAAATTTGTACCTTTTGACCACCTTTCTGCAATTTCCCTTCCCCTCCAAACTCCACCTCTGAAAATCACCTCTGAAATTCTGATCTATTTTTAATGAGTTTATTTATTTATTTATTTATTTTTTTTTTAGATTCCACATGTAAGTAATACCATATAGTATTTGTATTTCTCTGTCAGACTTATTTCACTGAGCATAATGCTGTCAATGTCCTTCTATTGTCACAAATGTCAGGATTTTCTTCTTTCTCAAGGGTGAATAACATATAAATACATACATACATACATACATACCACCACTTCTTTATTTATTCATCCATAGATGGACACTTAGGTTGTTACCATGTCTTGGCTATTGTAAATAATGCTGCTATGAATATGGGGATGCAAATATCTTTCCAAGTTAGTGTTTTCATTTCCTTTGGATATATTTCCAGGAGGGGAATTGCTGGATCACATGGTGGTTTTATTTTTAATTTTTTGAGGAAAAAATGTTCTCTATAGTGACTGTACCAATTTACAATCCCACCAACAGTGCACAGGGTTCCCTTTTCTCCACATCCACATCAGCATTTGTTATCTCTTGTCTTTTTGATGATGGACATCCTAACAGGCATGAGATGATATGTCATTGTAGTTTTGATTTGCATTTCCCTAATGACTACTGATGTTGAGCATCTTTTCATGTTCTTGTTGGCCTTTCGTATATCTTCTTTGGAGAGATTTCTATTCAGGTCCTTTGCCCATTTTTTAATTGGGTTAGTTGTTTTTTGCTATTGAGTTATATATTTTAGATATTAACCCCATATCAGATATGGGGTTTGCAAATATTTTTTCCTATTTTATAGGTTGTCTTTTCACTTTGTTGATGGTACATCTCTATTTAAATGGGTTCAATGAGAATCTAAAAGCTGTCATTTGATGCCCACCAATATCCATTTAAAAATTCCAGGAAGTAGCTTTTCTTTAACAGTGGAAATTTTATATCATTCCTTTTCTTTTCCAATTCCATTCCAAATTCCCCACAAACTTCTATCCTAATTTACTATATTATTATGCTTGAGATCTTTCACTGAGTCACCTATTATGTGTCTCTGTAATAAAAATATGCATGTAAATTATCAAAAGGCTATAAGTTCAATAAGGATTGAGTAATTACAATTATCACCAGTACGCAATTGATCAAAACAACACAAATCCAATAGAGACTTTTTTCTTTTCTAGTATAGGCATATATATATATATATTTCACATCTTTGTTGGAGTATAATTGCTTTACAATGTTGTGTTAGTTTCTGCTGTACAACAAAGTGAATCAGCTATATGTATACATATATCCCCATATCCTCTCCCTCTTGAGCCTCCCTCCCACCCCCCCATCTCACCCCTTTAGGTCATCACAAAGCATCGAGTTGATCTCCCTGTGCTATGCAGCAGCTTCCCACTAGCCATCTATTTTTACATTTGGTAGTGTATATATGTCAATGCTGCTCACTCACTTCGTCCCAGCTTCCCCATCCCCCCCCCCGCCCATGTCCTCAAGTCCGTTCTCTACGTCTGCATCTTTATTCCTGCCCTGACACTAGGTTCATTAGTACCATTTTTTAAGATTCCATATATATGCATTAGCATATGGTATTTGTTTTTCTCTTTCTGACTTGCTTCACTCTGTATGAGACTCTAGGTCCATCCACCTCACTACAAATAACTCAACTTCGTTCCTTTTTATGGCTGAGTAATATTCCATTGTACATATGTGCCACATCTTCTTTATCCATTCATCTATTGATGGACATTTAGGTTGCTTCTGTGTCCTGGCTATTGTAAATAGTGCTGCAACGAACATTGTGGTACATGACTCTTTTTGAATTATGGTTTTCACAGGGTATATGCCCAGGAATGGTATTGCTGGGTAATATGGTAGTTCTATTTGTAGTTTTTAAGGAACCTCCATACTGTTCCCCATAGTAGCTGTACCAGTTTACATTCCCACCAACAGTGCAAGAGGGTTCCCTTTTCTCCACACCCTCTCCAGCATTTATTGTTTGTAGATTTTCTTATCATGGCCATTCTGACGGGTGTGAGGTGACACCTCATTGTGGTTTTGAGTTGCATTTCTCTAATGATTAGTGATGTTGAGCATCCTTTCATGTGTTTGTTGGCAATCTGTATGTCTTCTTTGGAGAAATGTCTATTTAGGTCTTCTGCCCATTTTGGGATTGGGTCGTTTGTTTTTTTGTTATTGAGCTGCATGAGCTGCTTGTATATTTTGGAGATTAATCCTTTGTCAGTTGTTTCGTTTGCAAATATTTTCTCCCATTCTGAGGGTTGTCTTTTTGTCTTGTTTATAGTTTCCTTTGCTGTGCGAAACCTTTAAAGTTTCATTAGGTCCCATTTGTTTATTTTTGTTTTTATTTCCATTACTCTAGGAGGTGGATCAAAAAGGATCTTGCTGTGATTTATGTCATAGAGTTTTCTGCCCGTGTTTTCCTCTAAGAGTTTGATAGTGTCTGGCCTTACATTTTGGTCTTTAATCCATTTTGAGTTTATTTCTGTGTATGGTGTTAGGAAGTGTCCTAATTTCATTCTTTTACATGTAGCTGTCCAGTTTTCCCAGCACCACTTATTGAAGAGGCTGTCTTTTCTCCATTGTATATTCTTACCTCCTTTGTCAAAGATAAGGTGACATATATGTGTGGGTTTATCTCTGGGCTTTCTATCCTGTTCCATTGATCTATATTTCTGTTTTTGTGCCAGTACCATACTGTCTTGATTACTGTAGCTTTGTAGTATAGTCTAAAGTCAGGGAGCCTGATTCCTCCAGCTCTGTTTTTCTTTCTCAAGATTGCTTTGGCTATTTGGAGTCTTTTGTGTTTCCAACCAAATTGTAAAATTTCTTGTTCTAGTTCTGTGAAAAATGCCATTGGTAATTTGATAAGGATTGCATTGAATCTGTAGACTGCTTTGGGTAGTATAGTCATTTTCACAATGTTGATTCCTCCAATCCAAGAACATGGTATATCTCTCCATCTGTTTGTACCATCTTTGATTTCTTTCATCAGTGTCTTATAGTTTTCTGCATACAGGTCTTTTGTCTCCTTAGGTAGGTTTATTCCTAGGTATTTTATTCTTTTTGTTGCAGTGGTGAATGGGAGTGTTTCCTTAATTTCTCTTTCTGATTTTTCATTGTTAGTGTATAGGAATGCAGGAGATTTCTGTGCATTAATTTTGTGTCCTGTTACTTTACCAAATTCATTGATGAGCTCTAGTAGTTTTCTGGTGGCATCTTTAAGATTTTCTATGTACAGTATCATGTCATCTGCAAACAGTGACCGTTTTACTTCTTCTTTTCCAATTTGGATTCCTTTTATTTCCTTCTCTTCACTGATTGCTGTGGCTAAAACTTCCAAAACTATGTTGAATAATAGTGGTGAGAGTGGGCACCCTTGTCTTGTTCCTGATCTTACAGGAAATGCTTTCAGTTTTTCAGCATTGAGAATGATGTTGGCTGTGGGTTTGTCATATATGGCTTTTATTATGTTGAGGTAGGTTCCCTCTTTGCCCACCTTCTGGAGAGTTTTTATCATAAATAGGTGTTGAATTTTGTCAAAAGCTGTTTCTGCACCTATTGAGATTATCATATGGTTTTTATCATTCAGTTTGTTAATATGGTGTATCACATTAATTGATTCATGTATATTGAAGAATCCTTGCATTCCTGGGATAAACCCCACTTGATCATGGTGTATGATCCTTTTAATGTGTTGTTGGATTCTGTTTGCTAGTATTTTGTTGAGGATTTTTGCATCTTTTTTTAAAAAAATTATTTATTTATTTATTTATTTATATTTATTTTTGGCTGTGTTGGGTCTTCGTTTCTGTGCGAGAGCTTTCTCTAGTTGCGGCAAGCGGGGGCCACTCTTCATCGCCGTGCACGGGCCTCTCACTATCGCGACCTCTCTTGTTGGGGAGCACAGGCTCCAGTCGCGCAGGCTCAGTAGTTGTGGCTCACGGGCCCAGTTGCTCCGCGGCATGTGGGATCCTCCCAGACCAGGGCTCGAACCCGTGTCCCCTGCATTGGCAGGCAGATTCTCAACCACTGTGCCACCAGGGAAGCCCGGATTTTTGCATCTTTGTTCATCAGTGGTATTGGTCTGCAGTTTTCTTTCTTTGTGACATCTTTGTCTGGTTTTGGTATCAGGATGATGGTGGCCTTGTAAAATGAGTTTAGGAGTGTTCCTCCCTCTGCTATATTTTGGAAGAGTTTGAGAAGGATAGGCATTAGCTCTTCTCTAAATGTTTGATAGAGTTCACCTGTGAAGCCATCTGGCCCCTTATGATTTCTTTCCTTCTGCTAACTTTGGGGTTTTTTTGTTCTTCTTTCTATAATTGCTTTAGTTGTAAGGTTAGGTTGTTTGAGATTTTTCTTGTTTCTTGAGGTAGGATTGTATTACTATAAACTTCCCGCTTAGAAGAGCTTTTTCTGCATCCCATATGTTTTGGGGCATCGTGTTTTCATTGTCATTTGTTTCTAGGTCCAATAGAGACTTTTATAAATAATTATTAAACAAGATAAAATTGTTTTGGAAATCAACTTTTAAGGAGATAAATGGGGTTCTTTTTTTTTTAAAGCACTTCACATCTCCATGGATAAATATGATTTATATGAATTATTGATGAAATGAGACGGGTCAGCAACAATTCTGGTCCCTTTTTTCATTTTTGTCAGTGAAAGGGGTGACACCATGTTCAGATAAATACAACAGGTAAGAATGAAAGGAGTTTTGTTGTCATGATTGTTTGAACCTCTGAGTTACATGCAAAAATCCAAATAGTAATCTATCATAAAAATTATTTTTTTAACCTATCAGATAACAATTCTATTAGATCTTCCTTCAATTTTTTTTGAAAGCAAAGAATTGAAAAAGATTGATTTAAACCGTAGAGGCCCTAACATTTGCAGGGCTGGGGCAAGAGAACTGAAGAAGGCTCAATACTACATATTTCACTCTGTTGAAAATATACAGTTGATTCTCGCTATTTGCAGTAGTTAAGTTCTACAAGGTCATCACAAACACTGACTTGGTGAATACTGAACCATTGTTCCTAGAGGAAATATAGGGTTAGATCCCTGTGAGCCTTTACTCACAACATTTTCATCAACTGATCAATACATAAAATTGTTTTATGTGCACTTCTGTTTAAAGATACCTTTTAATATATATTTTGATTCATTAACACTGAACTCACAGTCAAGAGCACCATAACCTATGCCTTGAACTAAGCTTTTCTAACACATCTATTTTTTCCATAAGGCACATGACAGCCTTCTTGCACTCAGAACACTAGACAGCACTTCAGCACGACATTTGGGGACCAATTCAAGCAAGAAAATCACCACCAGAAAGCATAAAATTGAGAAAAACATGGCACTAAATATACCATGAAAGATTACTTGTTTACCATATGAGAGCTGAAATGAGAAGGCAGATAGTCTCCTTGTTCAACCTCAGCTGGGAATGTGCTCACATTTTTCACCACTCTGGGCATGTCCATGAATGACCTCAAAAGCACCACAAGTATTGATTTGGGGGGTACAAATATATTTAAGTTAGTGAGAAAATTCATATATATGAAATCCATGAATGAGGATTGACTGTAAATCAAGTTAATACATAGTTAAATAAAATATGTTCTATTGATATCTGTCAATTTATCTATCGATAGCTATATCTACTTTCATAATGACATGGAAGGCTAGATTTAAATTTAAAATTCTCAGACTCTTTGGAGTTCTATACAGGAGTGTGGCAGGAAAAGAGTCCATTCAGCTTGGCCAGTCTAAAAGAGAAGGGCACAAGCTTGGCCCTATGGACCCCCTGCTCCTTGGCGAGCAGTGCAGCAGAAGAGGGAGATCTAAAGATGGTGCTGATCACCTAGTCATTAGAATTGTTCATTTTCTCAATTTTTGAGAAGTATTCTCCCCAAAATATTACCAAGATTTTTTATCAAATTACTTAATTAGACCTTTTTTTCCCACTAATAGGCACCTTATTCAACTCAGTGTTCTCAGAAAGGATTAGGAAAATGGAAGTATTTTTTAAAGTTTTAATACACATTTGCCAATACAATTTTAAAGACTCTTGCTATTTTCATGTCTTTCAATAATATTTTTTGTCAAACCATGTATCTGTGGATTTAGCTCATTGAATCCTAATGGAAATTCTGTCAGCTGAGTAATTAGCATTGCCAAATCAATTAGCTAAATCAGACTGACTTCTGATCATAAAATCTGACTTCGTCTTTCAATTCAAATAAATTCATTAATAAACATTACAGAAGCTATAGAAATCACTGGGAAAGAAATTATGAAGGCATTTTTAAAATGGATTGATAAAACCAGTCAAATCATGATAAATAATGTAGATATAATTTATTCATTTTAATAAGTTAAATAAGAATAAACCTATATACATTTCTCATTACTTAAATTGTAATGATGAAATGTAATATGTAGTTAAAATATAAATTGTATATGAAGGAAGGTGTGTGATTAAAAGCATGATATTTCCTTAGTATTGAAAGCTGGTCATCAGCTTTTGCTATAAAGTAAGAATCATAGACACTACTTCAGAAATAGCTCTGTTCATGTCATATACATCAAGGTCAAAATAATCCCTGTATTTAATAAGAGAGAACAGCATATGAAGCTAAAAAATCTATTTAGTCCAGCATCTAGGAAGTAATTTTTTATAGCAGATAAAAAATATTACATATATTATGAAATGAAGTAAGATGAAGATTGAATGTAATTGGAATATATAGTTCATGATATAATTAAATGTTTTAACTTACTGTATAAGAGGATGAATTTAAAAGAAATCACTTAATATTTCAGTCCTCTGGTTTCATGCAGTGTGTTTTAAAGAATCTGATGTTCTGTAAAATATTCTAGTTACATTAAAAGAATGTGTCACTAACGAGTACTGCTTCACTCTTTGAAAGTGCTTTTATTTCCAGCTAATGAAATCTGATAGGAATGAGTATTACAAATAGCTGGAAAATATTGCTTACATTTTAACACATTAAAAAAAGCCCTATTTAGTAATGAATATTTTTTACCAATCCTCTCTGTTTTGTGTTCATTCGCCTCTGCATTAAGAGTAAAGAATTCTCGGACACTGGTTGGGGTGTGGAAGACAGGAGTCCATTAATTAAGTCCTCATCAATCCAATGTCCACATTGCTCAATAATCTGATTCCAGGACATCCCAATAGCTGCCATTTCTAGCACCACTCTTCATTCTTCACAGAAATAAAGATAGAGAAAAATAGGAATATGTTTATAGATGCGTTTTTAAAAAAAGAGAAAAAAATTTATTCTTGAAGCTGCATCCCAGAGATTCCACTCTCTGTGGAATGCTTGCCCAGCTGTGAGGTCTGCTCGATCCAGAGAAAGTCCTCTGGGGGTTCCTTGGGGCCTGGGCCCTGTGTGACAGCCTGGTGAGGTAGCAGAAACTTGGCAGGGTGGATTCTGCCCCTGTGTCCCCCTTCAGGGGCCTCCCCTGCAATATGGAGACCCCACTGAGAATGCGAGTGAGGGGATATGGCTCTGCAATGCAGAAAGGACGGTCATCAGAGCCTCTTGCTCAGACCCATCCTGCGGGCTTTGTGCTTTGCATCCTGGAGAGGGTTCAAGGCATGTTACAATGGGGGCAGGTAGAGGTGAGGCTGCAGGAAAAGGCAGGTGTAAGCTCACACTACCCCCCCACCCCCCGCTCCCACCTCAGGTCATGGTCTGCAAGCCTTCCATCTTCTCTGGGTTCCATCTCCTTTCTCCAGGAGTCTAGTCCCTACAGGGGCCTCCCATCTTTGAGCCTATGGAAGAGGAGCTGGGTGGCCCTAGCCCGCTGGGGATTAAGACCTCCCACCCCAGGCTCCCTAATCCCCCTGAGGCCTAGAACACCAGAGCTGGAAAAGGTCCTTATCCAGAAGGCTCACTGCACTGATGGGCCCAGGGGATGCAGGGGCTGGGTGGGTGATTTGTCCAAGGTTACTCAGAAGGTCAGTGGCAGGACTGGGACTTACACCAGGCCTCCTGGGCCCCAACATGAGCCACATTCCCAGCACCTGAGTCCCCAAGGCCCCCAGCCCACAAGGCTGGTCAGGGAGCTACGGCGGGTGCTCCTCCTTGACAGGCACTTTTGGGGAGGAGGCGCCCAGGAGGCTGGCGGAGCAGGGGCACAGGCCCCTCAGGGGCGGCCCATCTGGAGTGGGGGTGACATCATGGGTTGGCAGGGGTGACTGCTCCTGCTTCCTGTTCACTTGGCGCTCCTTTGCCCGCCGACTTTGGAACCAGAGCTTCACTTGGCGTTCAGTAAGCCCCAGATTGGCGGCCAGCTCTGATTTCCGCCGCACGGTGATGTAACGGCTGGGCTGTTGTGGAATTCCTTCTCCAGCTCCTGGCAGTGGTGGTCAGGGCAGACCACGCGGTATTTGTCTTTGGTCCAGGTCTTACCGCTGCCAACGCCGCCTCTGGCCGCCAGGCTGCACCGCATCCCCTCACAGGGTGTCCGGCTTTGCACTCTGGGTGAGGACGGTGTGCCTGGGCAGCCGAGGGGCTGCGCCAGGAGACCAGGGCCGGGCCCCGGGGGGCGCGGGCACCGCGCTGAAGTCCGGAGGGGGCCCGAATGCCAGCGGGGCCAGGCTGGCGGCTGGGGCCTATTCGTCCTTCGGCGCAGAGAAGGGCGCGCTCCACGTGAGTAGCCGGTAACGTCGGGGTACTGCGGGGGCCCCGGAGGTGGGGGCGGGAGGCCGTAGGCTTGTGGGCCCAGGCCGAGACTGGTGGCTCTGGCGGGGCCGGGGTACACGGGGGGATCCTCGTCCAGCACATCGCCCGCGTACATGGTGTGCACGCCCTGCCCCCGTGCGCACGCTGGGCCCTGGAGCCCACGAGCCACTGCGCACATGAACTCCCGGCCCTTATACATGCTTTAATCAATCGTTGAAAGAAGTGCTCCTTCCTTTAAATTTTTTTTTTCTTTTTCTTTTTTTTGCATTGGCTCTGCGGTGTTCTCGAGAGTTTTTACACCTGGAAAGCACCACAGTGGGATTCCAGATGGGAGAGGACTTGTCTTTTCTTGTAAAGTGGGTGAAGAAAGATTTCGAAAGAAAGGTTAGGAAAGGCAAATCTTCATGACGATTAGCAAAGGGTATGTATAAAGATCTGGATCTATAAATGGATTCCTTTAAAACCATCACTAGCCTCACACTCCTGAAAGTCTGTGCTTCTTCTGGGGGTTCTGGTTTGAAGACCATTTCTTTGTCTATAGGCAAAACAGTAGAGGTGGAGCAAAGTGACGGACAAAACATAGTTTGGGGATAGAATCCACAGAATTTGATAATAAATTGAATTAGGGTAGAGAGTAAGGGAGAGGGAAGTGTCAAGGAAGACTCCACAGTCGAGCTGCTATTTGTTGAGACAGAGAAGATAGCCTCATAGTTTTTTTGTTTATCTTATTTTGTTTTAGACAGTTTGTTGACTGGTATTTTATTGAGTTATAACTCTCAACTTTTTGGCTAAGTTTATCAAATAGAAATGATTATTGGCACATAAGGTAACATTATTTCCAAAATGATTTTCCCTTTTAAAGTGGTATCTTTCCTCACCCTCGACACTCAAACTCTTAACAGCTTCTCAGACTCAAATTCATACTCAAATTTTATTGTGACATGCTGAATGATTATATATTCAAGCTTATTAATATAAAAAGTGGGAAGTTTATTCTTAAATTAAACACAGTTTTAGCTATAGTAGAATCCAGCAAAACTCTATATTACTTCTCTTCTGCGGCCCCTACCAAGAAATGTAAAGAAGGGACCCATGTGTCCTGTGTGCCTAGCTCAGTGCCTGGCACATAGTAAGTGCTCGATAAATAGTTGTTGAGTGAGTGACATATAGGACATTCACCTACTAAGACATTTAAAAAGAAACGAGGTATTTTTACATAGACACACAAACATACAATTATTTCTTAGAATTCCTATAGCTTGCCAACTAAAAATTGTTGCTCACCCTCTGGTTCTACAAGAATGAAACAGTCGCTGACCTTCAACACCCCCTGAAAGGAGTTCAGGGTGGAGATCAGGAATGAGGCACTCTGTGCGCTGGGACAAACTGGCAGAAGAGGCCTTCAGACAGTTAGATATTTTCAGGAGATTTTATAAGCCCAATTTCTTGCATCTTCTCACATCTAGAAAAGCACTAAAATCATTAACAGAGACATCTGCTCCTTGTGACTAGCAGCAAGCCTCCGCCAAAATGTGTGCTTGACTGCATGTATCCACCTTTAGCAAAATCACATATATATGCCCTCCCCCAGACCCCCATAATCTGCCAAGCAGTTTCTCAGAGCCATCTGAGAGGCTCTGTCCTGGGCTACAGTCTTCATAAGGCCCCAAGTAAAACTTAACTCACAACTCTGTGCATTTCTTTCAGTCCACAAACTCTGAGATTCATATTATATCCATATATAACCTTTTACTCATAACTGAGACTTTTAAATGATAAGTTTATGCCCACAGGTTGTGAAAAGATTAAACATAAGTCGTTCCTTTCAAAGCTCCCCAGAGGCACTCTTTCTGCAAAGTCCCTGTTTTTCTTGTGCAAGTGGTAGCTATGTTAGACTGGGGTCTTTAACTTGTGCAAGATATCAGATCTGCCTTTGGTGCACATTTCTGTCCCCACCCCTCTTCCTGTACGGTCAGTATCACGATACCCTTTGGGGCTTTGGCGACGGCCTACTGAAGCAGCCGACCACCTCCTTTGTCTGCGGGTTCAATTCGTGCCCTGGCCCCGCCCCATGCCCCCAGCATCCATTGCGCAGGCCTTGAAACCCCGCCCCCGGAAGCCGTTGGCCGAGCGGGCCTGGAGTTTGCAGGCCGGGGTTGAGGCGGCTCGGGCGCCTGGGGCCTTGGTGGGGTGGTTACAGCAGGGAAGGGTAGGGGCCGGGCGCAGTGTGGCCGTCCCTCCTCCGTCCCTCAGGGTCGTCCTCGCCTGGCGCTTTCCAGCGTGTGCAGGCCGAACCTTCGCCGCTGAGCCCTAAGACGGGCCCAGGTGGCCATCGGACCACAGCGCGGCAGGTGAGTGCCTCGGGGACCCCCCCCCCTTTACACACCGGCGAGCGAGGGGCCGAGAGGGCCGCTGACCGTTGGTTTGCTGGGCTGCCTGGAAACGGAGGGCGTCGAAGTTCCCCAGCTCCCTGCCTCTGAATACCGCCTTCAGTATTCGCGCCGCAGGTAGTAGTTGAGCACCGCGGTGCCCAGGCACGAGTCGGACAGCTGTCCCTGCCCTCCAGGAGCTTGCCTTCCTGGCGCAGGGCTTGTTGGTTGCTCTTTGTCAGTGAGCTCTCTCCTCTTCCCACCTCAATGAGAGTTTGGCGTTTTTTTCCCCAGTAAGTGAGTAATGAACTCCTTAGTTGCCACGATTTACTGCATAAAATATACATAACACATATGTGTAGACACACGACACAAATATAGATGAGTAGATATGTGATTTTTTGTAGGTAGCTATTATCTTCGAAGAAGTTAATATATTGAATTACATTAATAACATTCATAGATACTGAATTTGCATTCATGGGATAAACTCCACTAAGATATGTACATGTATATGTGTATGTATCACATATGCACATTGACACATTGTTGGATTTGATTAGCTAATAATTTATTTAGGATATTTGCGTTTATGTTCATAAGTGTTATTGTCTATCATTTTTTTGGTGCAGTATACGGTACTCGTCTGGTTTGGGAATCATTGCTATTGTAGTTTCAAGAAAGGAGTTCAGTGGCTTTTCTTCTTTATTTCTGAAGAGTTTGTATATTATAAGGATTTTCTGTTCTTTGCATGTTTGATAAAACTCACCTGTAAAACTCTTTTGATGTATTTTACTTTTGGGGGGTAAGTGAGAGCCTTCTGTGTACTGTTTCTTTTTTTTCCTTCATCGGCTTTCAGCAGTTTTATTGATCTTGATTATTTTCTATTAATTTCTCCTCCTTTGAGCTTGTTCATTTTCTAGCTTCTTTATTGAATACTTTATTTTCAATCTTTAAAATACTAAATGCATTTAATGCTCTTCTAAATTTTAAGTTCTAAGTTCTAAGAACTGCTAAAGCTGCAACCACCAACTATTTTTTTTTTATTGGACTATAATTGCTTTACAATGTTGTGTTAGTTTCTGCTGTACAATGAAGTGAATCAGCTATATGTATACATATATCCCCTCCCTCTTGGACCTCCCTCCCCACCCCATCCCACCCATCTAGGTCATCACAGAGTGCTGAGCTGAGCTCCCTGTGCTGTACAGCAGGTTCCCACTAGCTATCTGTTTTACACATGGTAGTGTATTTATGTCAAACCTAACCTCCCAATTCATCCCACCCTCCCCTTCCCTCCCACAGTGTTCACATGTCCATTCTCTATGTCTGCATTTCTATTCCTGCCCTGCAAATAGGTTCATCTGTACGATTTTGCTACATTCCACATATATGCGTTAATATACGATACTTGCTTTTCTCTTTCTGACTTATTTCACTCTGTATGACAACCTAAATGTCCATCGACAGATGAATGGATCTGGTTCATATATATAAATAGAATATTACTCAGCCATAAGAAGAAATGAAATTGGGTCATTTGTAGAGATGTGGATGGACCTAGAGTGTGTTATACAGAGTGAAGTAAGTCCACCGACTTTGAATATGTGATATTTTAATTTTCAGATGGTTCTAACTGGAGAGTAATTTCCATTTTTATTTTCTTTTTAATCTATGGTTTATTTAGGAGTGCTATTTCAACTTTCCAAACTAGACGGTTTTAAAAAATGTATTTTTATTGTTGACTTATTTATTTGCACTATATTGCAAAATGTGATCTGCATAATATTGTTTCTTTGAAATGTGTTGTCTTTGGTTACCTAGGATGTGGTCGATTTTTATAAATATTTTATGTGATTCGAAAAGAAAGTGAATTCCTTATTTATTATGTACAGGGCTCTCTATATATCTATTAGGTCAAGCCTATTCATTTTGAGGGTCAAATCTTGTGTATACATTCTACTTTATTTGTTCACTTGATCTATAAATCACTGAGATAGGTGTGTGAAAATATCTCACTATGACTGTTTTTGTGAAATGTCAAGTTTTCTGTAATTCTGTCAGGTTTTGCTTCGTATATTTTGAGGCAGTCTTAGGTACATGAAAGTTACAAGTATTGTAGCTTTTTGATGGATTGTCCCCTCTATTATGTTGAGTCTCAATTCTCCTTATTAATGCTTTTCCTTTAAACTCTATTTTGTCTGATAGAATATTGTTATACCAGTTTTCTTTTGATTACCATTGGCATGGTATAGTGTTTTCTGTTTCTTGTTTTTTTTTTAAATTGTGGTAAAATATGCATAACATAACATTTTTAAGTGTACATTTCAGTGGCATTAAGTACATTCACATTGTTGTGTGACCATTACCACAATCTATCTCCACAGCTTTCATCATCTGAAACTGAAATTCCGTGCTTATTAAACAATAACTCCTCATTACTGCCTCCCTCCAGCTCCTGATAACCACTATTCTACTCTGTATCCATGAATTTGACTATTCTAGGAACCTCATTCAAGTGGAATTATACAATATTTGTCCTTTGTGTTTGGGTTATTTTACCTAGCATGATGTCTTCCAGGTTCATCCATGTTGTAGTATGTGTCAGAATATCATTTTTTAAGGCTGAATAATATTCCATTGTATGTATATACCACATTTTCTTTAACCATTTATCTGTGCATGGACATTTGAGTTGTTTTTACCTGTTGGCTTTTATGAATAATGCTGCTGTGACCATTGGTGTACAAATATCTGTTTGAATCACTGCTTTTGATTCTTTTGGTATATATACCTAGAAGTGGAATTGCTGGATCACGTGGTAATTCTCTGTTTAATTTCTTGAGGAATTGCTGTGACTGTTTTCCATAGCAACTGCACCATTTTCTATTCTCACCAGCATCCATTTCTTTATTTTTAACTTTTTGATATGGTTTTGTTTTATGGATGTATTTTGTAAGCAGCGTATATAGCTACATCATCTAGTTTGATTGTTCAATCTGTCTTTAAATAAATGGGATGAATCCACTTGTATTATTGTGATTACTGAAGAAACAGGCCAAATTTACTTCTCTTTTGTGTTTTCTGTATACCACACTTCCCTGTCTTCTGTTGGATTGATACAATTTTCTGTGTCGTCTGTACCCCTCCTGTCTGTCTATCTATCAGTCAATCATTCTATGTATTATTTATTTTTCCACCTCTGTTTAGGCCCCATAGATTATGTTATTTTAGTGTGTACCCTTAATACATATTTGTCCATAAATTTTTCTGACAAAGTCAGTAATTTTTTTAGTATTTGTTTCTGTTGCCTGTAACAAGGATCTTATGTACAATACTCATTGAACTTCTTCCCACCCAATCCTGTTATTGTTTTAGTATTTTAATTTTAACTTTTAAAATGTAATTGTTCATTATGTTTACTGACATAATACATATGTAAAAAAATTTTTTTTGGTAATCTTTTCTAATACAGTGTTATTTCTTTTAAAAGACCACTTTTATGATGGTTAAAGGTGTGGACCCTGGATTTGCACCCATGTCCACCGTTTATTCTGTACTTTGATTTCCCCATGTGGAGTGAGTATAATACCAGTTTACTCATGTAAAGTGGGTTTAAGACTAGTGCCTAACTCAGAGAGACTTTGTGAGGATTTAATAAGTGAATATATGTAACTATGTATTTGTTTCCTATTGTTACTGGAATTACCACAGATTCAGTGGTTCAAAGCAACACAAATTTTATTATCTTACAGTTCTGGAGGTCAGAAGTCTAAAATGTGTGTGCTGCGTTCCTTTTGGAGGCTCTCGGGGAGAATCCATTTCCCTACCTTTTTCACCTCCCAGAGGTTGCCTTCATTCCTTGGCTTGTAGTCCTTTCTCTTATCTTTAAAGCCAGCAGCATTGCATCTTCTCTCCTCTGACCCCGGCTTCCATCCTCACATCTTCTTTCTCTGACTTTGATCCTCCTGTCACCCTCTTAGGTGGATCCTTCTGGTTATGTTGGGCCCACTGGATAATCCAGGATAATCTCCCCATTTTGAGATTTTAATTTAATCACATTTGCAAAGTCCCTCTTACCATGTAAGGTAACATATTCACGGCTTCTGGGGGTTAGGATGTGGACATCTTTGGGGAGGCCATTGTTTAGTCTACCACCCTGTATAAGTCTACACTATTATTAGTATTATTTCATACCTCATCTCTGTGTCACTTTTCTTTGTACTGAAGTACATCCTTAATTGTTCTATTAGTCAGGGTCTGTGGATGATAATCTCAATCTTTTTATATGTTGAACAATACTTTAAACTTCTTGAGGGGCAGTTTTTTTTTTCTCAGCATTTTTAAGATATTAATCTATTGTCTTCTGGCAACTTTTCTAACAAACCAGTAAACTGATAAACTTGTGGCCTCTTTTTTGACAGAATGGGTAGGACTTTCATATGCACCAGATTGTATTGTATTGTACTGTATTGATGACACCCTGTCATCATTGATCCTTGCATGGGCCTTTTAAAACTAATAAATTATATGTTCAAATTATAAAACAAACACCTGCAAATTCACCACGTAAGACAAGAATTAGGATATTAGCAACTTTTGTCTACAAATATCTCCCTTATTTTATCTCCTTGCCTCCTATACCTCCTCATGAATTTTGTGTTTATTATTGTCAACCGGAAGGACCACAAACTATCAAGAGGCAAAAAGGCAGTTTATTTGGGAGTCTTAGAATTGCAATTGGGGGATCACAGACTTGGAGGAAGCCAGAAGAGTGTCCCACTGGAGGAAAATGGGTAGGGATTTTTATGGGAAAAAAGGGGAAGTTCTTGCATGTTTAAACAAATTGTTTACCAACAATTTGAATTGGAAGACACATCTGTTCTATATATACGACTGGGTTATTGAGCACATCTCATCTGTTACTAGGGAAAGGTATGTTTTCTTTAGTTTAGAAGAAGTCCAGTTCTCAGCATTATTTTGGCAACTCAGCAACTGTTCAGCCGTTTTATTTTAGAGTGTTCAGCAAGAGTTCAGCAAGGGCAGCGAACATGGAGGCCCTCAGGTCTCCATCATTCCTGATTTAGTTCCTTTCAAATTATCTTGCAGTATTAAAAAAATTTTTTAATCACGCATATGTATGTCTACACAGTATACTGTTAAGCTTAATTGTTTTTGAAGTTTACAAAAAAGAATAATATTCTGAATGAGTTTTCTAATAATTCCCCTCAATGATATTTTACCAAGATTAATCTTGTATATTCAGTGTAGTATAAAATTTCATTGTATTACTAGATCATAATTTGTTTACTCTCTTAGTGATGGGCTTTTAGTGTTGTTTCCAGCTTTTAGATATTACGCACAAGGCTACTGTGGAAGGTCTTATGCATGTCTCTTCTATTGCACATGTGGAAAAGTTTTTTTGTGTATGTAGGTATATCCGAATGTAGTTGCTTATTTATAGGGTACTCTAATGTTCAGTTTTTAAAGAAGACGGCAAACTTTTCTGGAGTGGTTATACACTCCTACCAGCAATATAAGAGATATTACTGATGTACATCCTCTCTGCTTGATGCTGTCAGACTTCTTATCTTTTGCCAGTTGAATTACAGAATGGTTAACTTGTGATCTTAATTTGCATGATTCTGATTAGTAATGATATTGAACATCTCTTCTTATGTTTATTTCTTCCTCTGTGAAATGCCTGTACATGTCATTTGCCTATCTGTGTAATTGTTTTAGTCCTTTTTTAGTGGATTTACTCTCTGGAGTTATTTTTATTTTTTTACTTTTTGCATTTGTAGTGAACTGTAATCAGACAGGTGGTGAACAATTTAAAATCCCACGTTCCTTTAGCTGACTCTTTATAAGTAGAGGCTGGCAGCAAACACAATATCTCTCTTGATATTGGTGATTCCTTCTACAAAGTTATTTTCCAGCTCAGTGTTTCCAATGGCTTTTGCTGCTTGACACATTTGTCGACGTAGTTCTTCCAGGTGCCTCATACAATGAATTATGCTGCCTTCAAAGACATCCGTCATTTTGCAGATATGGGCAAATGTAGTTCCAGCTGCTCAGGTATATACTACATCCATTAAGTGAGGTTTAAATGAGCTTAGGTAAGTCTCCTCATCAATTTCCAATTTGGCTTCTGCTGAAACTTTTGCAATTCTTTTAGTACATTCCTGCATTTGACAAAGTGGTCCTGCTAACTGCTCTGTTAATTTGGGCATATCACTAGAATTCTCTTGAAACACAAAGCAGCTTAGGTTGCCTGTTCTGCAGATACGTCATTGAAAAGGCCATTAAACATCATCTCAATTAGAAGGAGCTCATCAGCACTGCTTATTTCACAAGCCACTCATCCTTTCATCTCTATGACATCAGAAGATGTACATAGCAAATCCCAACCTCCTTAAAACACGTTTGCGACATTTGAATTCATCGATTTGTTGGACAGTTCTTGCTTTCTTTAGTTCTCACTTTGCAGATTTGAAGTCTATTGCAATCTGTGCTTTTTTTTCACGAAGTGTATACATAGTTTCCAAATTTGGATCATTGTGAAGTGGATGAGCATACATTCTACGCTCAAAAGCCTCTACTTTCTGGATGACTTTTTTTCAGTCCTTGATCTTGAATGCCCATGTCATCAATAGAATCTAATAAGGGAACACTATCAGGAAAACGTTTCTGAACTTCCAGTATTGATTTTAAAACACTGTCTATTGTCCAATGGTCGAAGGTCTTTAGGAATGTAAATCCTAACACTGCTGATAGCAGACAGGAGATGCACCAAAACTGGAACAACCTGCATCTCTCCTTTCACATCAGGTTTAGCTGGTTTTGCAGTCTCAGTAGCTGAATTTTTCAAGCTCTCTTTGCTACAGCGCAGAAGTACTTCTACTACATATAAAGGATCCAGTTCACCACAATTAGGCTTAGCATTTGATTTTTTTGAGAAATTCACCACTACACTCCAGCCAAAATCATCTCCTTCATTCTTTACCAAACAACCTGGTCATAGAAATGGTAAGCAATATTTTGGTTTGTGAATATATTCTTCAATTTACCCAATTTGGTAAGCTGTTGTCTAATCTTGTAGTAGATGACTACACTTTCTTCATCTGGTATTACTGTTTTATTATAGTGTTCTTCTGAGTTCTTTACCTTCTCTACTACTCCTGGAATTGCTCTATAGTGCTGAAACTGGTAGAAGGATTTTTCCAACATGTACTCAGGATTAATTTCTTCTACTCGTAGTAAGTTCAAAACCATGTTGTAGGTCAAACGGAAAGCACTATTTAGAGGATCAGCTGAGCCCTTAAGTAGTTGTTTTCCAATCATCTACCATAAGAATTACAATTCCTGTATCATCCATTACCCTCCCTCCAGCACAACCAGACATCTGAATGTATTCACCAGAGGAAATCCATCAGAAATCCTTCTGATCAAATTTTTGGGCATTCATAAATAAAACAGTTCTTGCGGCATGTTAATATCCATAGCAAAAGTTTCAGTGGCAAAAAAGGCCTTTATCAATCCTTCGGAAAAGAGAATTTCTATAGTTTCTTTCAAAATAGGAAGTAAACCACCATGGTGAATACCAATCTCTCACTTCAAGAGAGGAAGTACATGTTCAACCTGGGGGAGCTTTTTATCTTCATCTGACAAGCAGTCAATTGCATTACTGAATACTTCTTCACACACCTTTTCTTCATCTGGGTTGAAATCTAATTTGGTCATTTGAAGTGCATACGGTTCATAATCTTTCTTACTAAAACTGAAAATAATTACAGGTTGAAAATTTCTTTCCATAATCATCTTCACAATTTTGAACACATTTGATGGTCCTTTTATTCCTGTTTTTGGCCCTTTCTGATCTCCTTTTGCCAAATCACCAGCATCTCGAAGTACTTGCATCATCTTCTGTGAAGTCACCATTTTCATCAACTACAAGGTGCAGACCATCTCCCCCTGCTGGAAAAATGTAGTGCTGTAATGGAGTAGGCAGATAATCTGTGTAAATTACATGTCCAGGCTGTTTATGTAAGTGGCAAATCCATTCAGCAAACTGTCGGGCATTTGGAATAGTAGCCGAAAAAAAGACATAGTGAACATCATCAGGAAGCAAAATAATAGTTTCTTCCCACACGACACCACACTCTGAATCTCTTATGTAATGAATTTCATCAAATATGACCCAAGCAACTTCTCGCATAACTTCAGAACCTGTGTACAGCAAACATCTCAAAATCTCTGTGGTCACAGCAAGACAAGATGCTGTAGGATTAATAGTAACACCTCCAGTCATCAGACCAACATCTTGAAATTCTTCATACATTTCACGGTATTTCTTACTGAGGGCCTTAATTGGGCTAGTAAATATTACATGCTGTTTCTCCCTTAAGGCCAATGCAATGGCATATTCAGCGCATACAGTTTTTCCTGCTGATACATGTGCAGATATTAAAACAGACTGATTATTATCAACACACTGAATGGCTTCTCTTTGAAAAGCATCAAGAATGGATGGGTATTCCTTTACAGATTTAACCACTCGAGGTTTAAGTGGTAGATAATCTTCATCTGCAGGAAGTGCAACCTCATGTGTACACCCTTCTACAGTTTCAACTGATTGTACCTTGACTCTGGGCATCAAGTCTGACAAACTTAAGTCTTCAGTTATTGACTCTTCTACCCTGGGCTTCTTTCCGAAAATGGGTTCATCTGTGCCCTCGAAGTCTGCATCTCTCTTTTTTTTCCAATATTAGTTGACTCATTGTACTTTACCATCAAAACGTTTTCCAGCCTTTTCCGCAGCCCCTGGCAGCCCCTTCCATTTCCCCTTCTCCTTTTCCTTGTCTTTTTTGGCTGCTGGCGCAGTGGTCGAGTCGTCCCCAAACACGCTGAAGAGCTCATCCCGGAAACCGTCCGCCATCCTTCGGAGTTGCGAGACCAAATCTCCCTCCCACCCACGATGCTCCACGACCGCACTGACAGTGCCGCCAAGTGAAGCCTCAACAGGGGCCTGTGGGAGACAAAATTTTTGGAGTCACACAGCCGCTGAGACTTCTTCCCTGCCTCCTTTTCCTCCTCCGACCTTTCTTTTACCTTCCCAATCACTGGCGGATGAGCGGCTCCTTGGCTGAAGAGAGAGTGCAGCGAGGGTTCCCGGCAGGCAGCTGGAGTTCTTTTTAGATTCTTGAGACTAATCCTTTGTGATATGTATGTTAGATGTCACTTCAGTTATCTGTTGCTGTTTAACAAACCGCTCAAATTCAGTGGCTTAAATCAAGAATGATATATTATTTCTCTAGGCTCTAGGCTGAGCTGGGTGTTTTTGCTGCTTCATGTGGCCCTGGGTCACTCATTTGACTACATTTATTTGATGGCTGGGCTCGGCTGGAAGGTTCAAAATGTCTTCACTCATGTCTGGCGCTTCAGAGCTTTTCCACGTGGCTGACTTGGAGCATGGTTGTCTCAGCAGGGTAGTTGGATTTCTTACACAGTTGTTGGCTTCAAGGGGGAAAGTGGAAGCTGGCAGGGCTCTGTCGATGTAAAAAAAAGTACAATGTGACAGTTGCGAGTTAAATTTTATTTGGGGCAAAATGAAGACTATAGCCAGGGAGGTAGCATTTCAGATAGCTCTGAGAAACTGTTCCAAAGAAGCAGGGGGGAAGGTCAGTATACATGTGATTTTGGTGAGGGGGGAGTATATGCAATCAAGCACATATTTTTTTGCAGAAGATTTCTGCTAGTCACGAGGTGCAGACGTCACCATGAAGGAGTTTAGTGCTTTTCTAGATATGAGGAGATGCAAGAACTGGGCTCCTAAAATCAGCTCCTGAAAATATCTATGTGAAGACCTGCTCTGCCAGTTTTTCTCAGAGCACAGAGTGCCTCATTCCTGATCTCCACCCTGAATTCCTTTCAGGGGGTGTTGAAGATCAGCAGCTGCAGTGGCACCTGATTTAATCCTTGTAGAGGTAGATGGCAAGTGCCCATGGCAAGTGCCAATTTGTAGTTGACAGCTCTTAAGGGCTGGGCTTGGAACTGGCATAAAGTTATTTTGACAGCATTCTGTTGGTCAAAAGAAGTCACTAAGATCAACTCAGATTCAAGAGGAGGAGAAATAGACTCCATTTTGTGATGAGTAGAGAGGCATGCATGTACAAGGAGGGAAGGAATTAATGGTGGTTATCTTTGGAGACTATGTACCACATATATTTTTCAGATATCTCACAGTATACAGCTTGTCTTCATTAAATGTGAGGTTTTATCAAAAAAGTATTTTAATACAATTCAGTTTATAGACTTTTATATTGTGCTCTTGTTTATAAATCTTTCCTTACCCCCAAACCAGAAAAATACTCGAATATATTTTAAAGTTTTAATTTTGACATTTAAGTACTTAATTACACTGGAGTTAAAATTTTTGTTTTGTTTTGTTTGTGTATTTGGTGTGAATCAGGAAATATTCAATTTCATTTTATTCCCATATGATCTTTTTTTTTTTCTAGATCAGTTTTTCCCACTGATTTGACATGTTGTCTTTTGTAATTTTCATGTTTCTAGTTGTGGTCTTTGTCACTTAGAGAAGTCTCTTTAATGTTTCTTGTAAAGCTGGTTTGGTAGTGGTGAACGCTTTTAGCTTTTGCTTGTATGTAAAACTTATGATCTGTCCATCAAATCTGAATGAAAGCCTTACCAAGTAGATTATTCCTGTTTTTCCCTTTTATCACTTTAATTATATCATGCCACTACCTTCTGGCCTGCAGAGTTTCTGCTGAAAGTTAGCTGATAGCCTTGTAGCCTTGTATGTAACGTGTTGCTTTTCCCTTGCTGCTTTTAATAGTCTCTTTATCTTTAATTTTTACTATTTTTATTACATGTGTCTTGATGTGGTCCTATTTGTGTTCATCCTGTTTGGGACTCTCTCTGCTTCCTGGACCTGGATATCTGTTTCCTTTTCCAAGTTAAGGAAGTTTTCAGCTATTATGTCTTCAAATATGTTCTCTGTCTTTTTCTCTCTTCTCCTTCTGGGACCTCTACAATGTGAATGTTAGTATGCTTGAAGTTGTCCCAGAGGTCTCTTAAACTGTCCTCTTTTCTTTCTTTTTCTGTTCCTCTTCAGTTATTTCCACTGCTCTGTCTTTCAGCTCACTGATCTGTTCCTCTGTATCATTTAGTCTACTGTTGATTCTTTTTAGTGTATTTTTCATTTCAGTTATTGTATTATTCATCTCTGTTTGGTCCTTCTTTATATTTTACAACTCTTTGTTAAAAACTTCTAACTTCTCACTCTGCTCATCCAAAATCCTCCTGAGTTCTTTGATCATCTTTACGATCACTATCCTGAACTCTTTCTCGAGTAGATTGCCTATCTCCACTTCATTTAGTTCTTCTTCTGGGGTTTTATCTTGTTCCTTTGTTTGGAACATGTTTCTCTGTTTCCTCATTTTGCCTAACTTGCTGCTCTTATTTTCACGTGTTTGGTAGGTTTGTTATATTTCCTGACTTTGGAGAAGTGGCCTTTTGTAGGAGATGTCCTGTGTATCCCAGCAGAGCCTGCGCCTAGTCACCAGAGCTGTATTGTCTAAGGGTGCCCCCTATGTGGGCGGCATGAATCCTTATGTTGTGATGAGCTGACTACTGTGGGTGGTCTAGTAGGCGTGGCTGGCCACTGGCCTGGTTGGTTGCCAGGCAGTCCCTGGCTTGTGTAGAGGTTGCTGGCCACTGGTTGGTGGGTTGGGGTCACAAGGTGGCTGGCTGTAGAGTCCTGGGGGACTTGAAGCTGGTGTCAGCCTGATGGTAGGTGGGACTGGATCCTGGGGCTGCTGGCTGAAGGGCCCAAAGTGTCCCAGAGCTGGTGTTGGCCTGCTGGCAGGCAGGGTTGGTACCTGACACAGCTGGCTGAGGGGCCCAATGTGTCTTAGGGCTGGTGTTGGCCCACTGGCGGGTGGTCTGGGTCCTGCCATGGCAGGCTGTGGGACTGCAGTGGTCCTGGCTCTAATGTCAGCCAACTGGTGTGTGAGGCTGGTCACATGCTGGCCCTCTGGTGGGCAATGCCAGAACTCGAGGTCTCTGGCTACAGGGCCCAGGGTTCCTGGAGCTGGTATTTAGGCCTGCTGGTAGGCGGGACTGAGGCTCAGAGAGTCCCAGGGACCTAAAATAACCACCTGGGACCTAGATATGGAAAGTGCATGTTGAGGATAGCAGAAAAAAAGATAAAAGAAGCCAAGCCTAGGTTCCTAATACTGTGGAGCTTACGTATAAGCCCTGGACTGTTACGTAAGAGAAGAATAAAATTCCACCTTTTAAAAGCCATTGTTATATTTGTATCTTTGCTAGAGCAGACAGAACTTGTATCATAATTAATATAGATTTTAGTACCTATAAATAAGGCAGTGACATGAAAAAAATCCTGAAATACCTGACACCGACTTAAAAGTCAGATGGTGGCAGTAAGGACTCAAGTTAAAGACTTGAATGCTGATGACCCTTGTTATGCCATGGCTAACCACTTGGCAAAACTGTTACCTGTGATATCTTGGAAGCAAACCACATGCTTACCAAGCATGTAGCTCTAGGAAAAGTGGCCAGAAATTTGGTGTGGATTTTTTGCCACTTTTACTGAAGTCCTATAAGAGAGAGATGAACTTTGATTAAACAACAAACAAAACTAGTTTGTAAGCAAAGATGAAAAATAATCACTCTGGTAAAGGAGGATCTCTCTACTTTAAGCCTACAATCTAAATTGAGAGTCCACTAAATTGGGCTGTCACAGTTTTAAAAATGTTAGCTATTTCTTTCTCCCAAACATCAGAAGATAAGACCGTTGCCTTAGGTTTTTCTCAGGAGCTTCACATTAAATGCTTTCTTCTAGACAGGAGCCAGGTCAACAACAAAGGTAATCAGATTGAGGTGTTGCCTTGCCACCAAATCTGTTGTTTCAGATGGCCTCATGGTGGCCTCCATTAAATTGGGGTAAAGGTAGAAAATGGACTGGGTATAGAAAACAGTGAATAGAGTAGTCAGAATCATGCTTAGGTAAGACCTTTGGATGTGGTTGCTCACATATGTAATTGATTGAAAATGAAGAGACCTGAAACCCCCTCTCATGGAATCCAAATTCTAAAAGGGTTGTAAGATGTTGATATATAATCCCAACATTGAGTAGTGATGTAACAGACCATGACACAAGAGTTCTCTTTCCCACTCTCATGATGGAGTGGTTATTAAAAGGAAATATTTTGCTTGCAGATTAAATAGTATATATTTTATTTTGATTTTTAATAACATTTGAAATTTAATGTTGTTTTAATGTTCAATCCACTACTAATAGTGCTGAAAATTATACCTTATAGGACTTATGGAGGATACAACATTAAAAGAACCATGCATAATTTTTTCTGAATCGATGAATACATAGTGTCTATTTTTTGCCAGTTTTATTGAGATGTAATTGTCATATAATATTAGTTTAAGGTGTACAACACAATTATTTGATATATGTGTATATATTGTAAAATGATTACCACAATGTGTTTAGTGAACATTCATCACTTAACAGAGTCACACATTTTTTTCTTGTGATGAGAACTTTTAAGATGTACTCTCTTAGCAACTTTCAAACATACAATACAGTATTAACTATAGTCACCATGCTGTACATAGTTCCCCAGAACTTATTCATCTTATAACTGGAAGTCTGTACCTTTTGACCACCTTCACTTATTTTCCCCACACCAAACCCACCATCTCTGGCAACCATCAATCCGTTCTCTGTATCTAAATTCTAGTTTTTTAGATTCCACATATAAGTGAGATCACACAGTATTTGTCTTTCTCAGTCTGACTTATGTCACTTAGCATAATGCCTTCAAGGTCCATCCATGTTTCCGCAAATGACAGGATTTCTTTCTTTTTTATGGCTGAATAATATTCCTTTGTGTGTGTATGTATCACATTTTCCTAATCCATTGTCCGTTGTTAGACAAACTGTGTCTGTGTCTTGGCTATTGTGAATAATCCTGCAATAAACATGACGATGCAAATATCTCTTTGAGACAGTGATTTTGTTTCCTTTGGATATATACCTGAAGCGACATTACTGGATCATATGGTAGTTCTATTTCTAATTTCTTGAGGAAACTTCATGCTATTTTCCATAGTTGCTGCACCAATTTACATACCCACCAAGAGTATACAAGTGTTCCCTTTTCTCAATATCCTTGCCTGTACTTCCTATCAAGAGACAGGCTTTTGATAATAGCCATTCTAACAGGTGTGAGGTGATATATCATGGTTTTGATTTGCATTTCCCTGTTGATTAATGATGTTGAGCTCATTTTCATATACCTGTTGGCCATTTGTACGTCTTCTTTGTAAAAATGTGTATTCAGGTCTTCTGCCCATTTTTTAATCGGATCATTTGTTTTTTGCTATTGAGCTGTATGACTTCTTCACATATTTTGGTTATTAACCCCTTATCACACATAAGGTTAACAGCTCCTTGTCATAAATTGATTAACCATATACGTTAATTATATGCTCTTGATTAATTCTAGGCTCTTGATTCTCTTCCATTCATCTATATGTCTGTTTCTGTGCCAGTATCATACAGTTTTTATTACTATAATATTGTAGTATAGTGTGAAATCAGGGAGAAGTTGTCCTTTCTTAATATTGTTTTGGCTATTCAGGGACATTTGTGATTCCATACAAATCTTAGGATTGTTTGTTTGACTGCTATAAAAAATGTTATCAGAATTTTGGTAGGGCCTGCATTGACTCTATAGATGGCTTTTGGTAGTATGGACATTTTAAAAATTAATTCTCCAAATCTATGCATCAGAATATCTTTCCATTGTTTGTGTCTTCTTCAATTTTTTCATTAGTGGCTTATAATTTTTAGTGTACAGATCTTTCACCTCCATGGTTAAATCTATTCTCAGGTATTCTCATTTTTTGGATGCAATTGTAAATGGGATTGTTTTCTTAATTTATTTTTCAAATAGTTCATTGTTAGTGTATAGGAATGCAACTGATTTTTGTATATTGATTTTGTATCCTGCAGCTTTACTGAATTTGTTAAATCTTCTCACAGTTATTCAGTGGAATATTTAGGATTTTCTATGTATAATATCATGTGGTCTGCAAATAGTGATGGTTTTACTTCTTTCTTTCTGATTTGGATGTCTTTTGTTATGTTTTCTTTCCTAATTTCTCTTACTAGGACTTCTAATACTATGTTGAATAAAAGTGGCAAGAGTGGGCATCCTAAAGGAAAATTTTTTTTAGTTTTTTACCGTTGTATATGATGTTAGCTGCAGGCTTGTCATATATGGCTTTTATTGTAGTTAGGTAAATTCCCTCTATATCTGTTTATAAAAGTTTTTATCATGAAAGTGTGTTGAAATTTTTCAAATGCTTTTTCTGCATCTATTGAGATGATCACATGACTTTTATCCTTCACTTTGTTAATGTGGTGTTTCAGACTGATTGATTTGTGTATTTGAAACATCCTTGCCTCCTGGGAATTAACCCCACTTGACCATGGTGTATGATCCTTTTAATATACTGTTGATTTCAGTTTACTAATTTTTTTTGAAGATTTTTGTGTCTTTATTCATCAGGGATATTGGCTTGTAATTTTCTTTTCTTTTAGTGTCCTAACCTGGTTTTGGTATTAGAGTAATGCTGGTCTTATAAAATGAATTTGGAAGTGTTTCCTCCCTCTTCCTCTATTTTTTGAAAGAGTTGGAAGAGGATTGGCATTAATTCTTCTTCAAATGTTTCACCAGCGAAGCCATCTGATCTGTACTTTTGCTTGTTGGGAGTTTTTGATTACTGATTCAATCTTCTTATTTGTTATTGGTCTGTTAAAATTTTCTGTTGTTTCATAACTCAGTGTTGGTAGATTATGACTAAGAATTTATCCATTTCTCCTAGGTTGTTCAATTTGTTGGTGTATAATTGTTCAGAGTAGTCTCTTATGATCTTTTGTATTTCTGTGATAAGAGTTGTAATCTCTCCTCTTTCATTTCTGATTTTATTTGAGTCCTTTCTTTTTCTTGGTGAGTCTAGCTAAAGGTTTGCCAATTTTGTTTATCTTTTCAAAGAACCATCTCTATTTTCATTGATCTTTCCTACTGCCTTTTAGTCTCTATTTTATTATTTTTTTTCTGTTCTGATCTTTGTTATTTTCTTCCTTCTACTGAATTTGGACTTCATTTGTTCTTCTTTTTCTAGTACTTTGAAAGTGTAATTTAGGTTTTTTATTTAAGATCTTTCTTATTTATTTTTTAATAGAGATATTATTGACATATAACATTATATTAGTTTCAAATGTATGATGTAATGATTTGATAATTGTATATATTGCAAAATGATCACCACAATAAGCTTACTTAACATCTATCACCACACATAGTTATAATTTTTTCTTGTGATTGTAACTTTTAAGATCTTCTTGTTTCTTTTTTTTTTTTTTTTTTTATAAATTAATTTATTTATTTTTGGCTGCGTTGGGTCTTCGTTGCTGCACGCGGGCTTTCTCTAGTTGCGGCGAGCGGGGGCTACTCTTCGTTGCAGTGCGCAGGCTTCTCATTGCGGTGGCTTCTCTTGTTGTAGAGCACGGGCTCTAGGGCGCGTGGGCTTCAGTAGTTGTGGCTCATGGGCTCTAGAGCGCAAGCTCAGTAGTTGTGGCACACGGGCTTAGTTGCTCCGCGGCATGTGGGATCTTCCCCAGCCAGGCCTCGAACTTGTGTCCCCTGCATTGGCAGGCAGATTCTTAACCACTGCGCCACCAGGGAAGCCCCTTCTTGTTTCTTAATGTAGGCCTTTATTGCTATGAATTTCCCTATTAGGACTGCTTTTGCTGCATTCCATAAGTTTTGGTATGTTATATTTCCATTTTCATTTATCTCAAAACACGTTTTGATTTTTCCTTTGATTTCTTCTTTGACCCATTGGTCATTCAGTAGCAAGTTGTTTAATGTCCACATATTTGTCAATTTTTCAGTTATATTTTTGCATTTGGTTTATGATTTCATATCATTGTGGTTGGAAAAGATGCTTAATATGAATTAAGTCTTCTTAAATTTATGAAAATTGTTTTGTGATCTAACATATCATCTATTCTGAAGCATGTTCCATGTGCATGTGAGAAGTCTTTGTATTCTTATGTTTTGGCATGGAGTGCTCTGTAATTGTCTGTTAAATCCATCTGGTGCAATATGTACTTTAAGTCCACTCTTTGTTTATTGATTTTCTGTCTGGATGACCTATCTGTTGTTGAAAGTGGGGTATTAAAGTCCATTACTATTATTGTATTGCTTTCTATTTCTCGCTTCAGGTGAGTTAACATTTGTTTTATATTTAGGTGCTCTTATGGTGGGTGCACATATATTTACAAATATTATATGCTCTTGTTGGACTGACTCCTGTATCATTTGTCTCTTATTACAGCCTTTTGCTTTAAGTCTATTTTGTCTGATATAACTACCCCTGATTTATTTTGATGTCCATTCATGTGGAATATCTTTGTCTTTTCCTTCACGTTCAGTCTATATGTGTCCTAAAACTGAAGTTTGTCTCTTGTCGGCATCATATAGTTGGTATTTTTATACATTCAGCCGTACTACGTCTTTTGATTGGGGAATATATTCCATTTAAAGTGGTATTTATTGCCACTTTGTAAATTGTTTATTGCCATTTTGCAAATTATTTTCTAGCTATTTTTTATTCTTTTCTTCCTTTCATCTTTTCTTGTTCTCTTCCTTTGTGATTTGATGATTTTCTACAATAGTATGCTGAGATTCCTTTTTCTTTATGTTTTGTGTACGTATTATAGCTTTTGCTTTATGGTTACCATGAGGCTTGTATAAGAAATCTTATATTTATGAGTCTATTTTAAGCTGATAACAACTTAAGTTCAAATGCTTATTAAAGCCCTACATTTTTACTCCACTCTGGAAGTGTTCTGGTTTTTTTGGTTCTTTGTTTTGTTTTATTGAAGTGTACTTAATAAACAATATTGTGTTAGTTTCAGGCGTACAACATAGTGAATTGTTTGGGTTTTTCTGCAGATTATATTCCATTATAGGTTATTACAAAATATTTGGTATAATTCCCTGTGCTATATAATAAGTACTTGTTGCTTATTTATTTTATGTCTAGTAGATTATATCTGTTAATTCCATACTCATAATTGGTCCCTCCCCCCTCCCACTCCCCGTTGGTAACCATAACTTTGTTTTCTGTCTGTGAGTCTATTTCTGTTTCATTTGTGTCATTTTTTACATTCCACATATAAGTGATATCATATAATATTTGTCTTTGTCTGACTTACTTAAGTATAATATTCTCTAGATCCCACCATGTTGCTGCAAATGGAAATATTTTATTCTTTTTATGGCTGAGTAATTTTCAAATGTATGTGCCACATCTTCTTAAGCCAATCATCTGTTGATGGGCAGTTGGGTTGCTTCCAAGTCTTGGCTATCATAAATAGTGCTGCTATGAATATTGGGGTGCATGTATCTTTTTGAATGAGTGTTTTTGGGTTTTTTGGATATATACCCAGCTGTGGAATTGCTGGATCATATGGTAGTTCTATTTTTAGTTTTTTAAGGACTCTTCATGCTGTTTTCCATAGTGGCTGCACCAATTTACTTTCCCACCAACAGTGTAGGAGGGTTTCCTTTTCTCCACATCCTCTCCAACATTTATTATTTGTAGACTTTTTAATGAGTGCAGTTCTGACCAGTGTGAGGTGATACCCCATTGTGGTTTTTATTTGCATTTCTCTAATAATTAGCAATGTTGAGCATTTTTTCATATGCCTGTTTGCCATCTGTATGTCTTCTTTGGAAAAATGTCTATTTATGTCTTCTGCCCATTTTTTGATTTTTTTTTTTAAATATTGAGTTGTATGAACTGTCTGTGTATTTTGGAAATTAAGCCCTTGTTGGTTGCACTGTTTACAAATATTTTTTTCTCTAACTTGTCAGATTGTCTTTTCATTTTGTTGATGGTTTCCTTTGCTGTGCAAAAGCTTCTAAGTTTGATTAGGTCCCATTTGTTTATTTTTGCTTTTATTTCTTTTGCTTAGGAAACTGATCTAAGAAAACATTGCTACAATTTATGTCAAAGAGGGTTCCACCTATGTTCTCTTTTAGGAGTTTTATGGTGTCATGTCTTATATTTAGGTCTTTAAGCCATTTTGAGTTTATTTTTATATACGGTGTGAGGGAATATTCTAATTTCATTGTTTACATGTAGCTGTCCAGCTTTCCTAACACTATTTGTTGAGGAGACTGTCTTTTCTCCATTGTATATTCCTGCCTCCTTTGTCGAAGATTAAATGATCATAGATGCATGGGTTTATTTTTGGGCTCTCTATTCTCTTCCCCTCATCTATGTGTCTGTTTTTGTGCCAATACCACACTGTTTTGATTACCCTAGCTTTACAGTATGGTCTGAAGTCTAGAAGGGTTATACCTCCAGCTTGTTCTTTATTCTCAGTATAACATTGTCAATTCTGGATCTTTTGTGGTTCCATATAAATTTTAGGATTATTTGTTCTAGTTCTGTGAAAAATGTCATGAGCATTTTGATAGGGATTGCGTTACATCTGTAGATTGCTTTGGGTAGTGTGGACATTTTAACAAGTTTAGGTCTTCCAGTACAAGAACATGGGATATGTTTCCATTTCTTTGAGTCATCTTCAATTTTCTTTATCAATGCTTTATTGTTTTCAGGGTATAGGTTTTTCACTTCCTTGGTTAAGTTTATTCCTAGGTATTTTTTATGTGATTTTAAACAGGATTGTTTTTTAAATTTCTCTTCCTGATATTTCATTATTAATGTATAGAAATGCAACAGATTTCTGAATATTAACCTGCTACCTTGCTGAATGTATTAGTTCTAATAATTTTTGTGTGAAGAGTTTAGGGTTCTCCATGATACAGTATCATGGTGAATATAGATAGAGTATCATGAGATAGAATATCATGTCATCTGCAAATAGTGACAGTTTTACCTCTTCCTTTCCAGTTTGGATATATTTTATTTCTTTTTCTTGTCTGATTGCTGTGGCGAAGACTTCCAGTATTATGTTGAATAGAAGTGATGAGAGTAGGCATCCTTGTCTTGTTCCTGAATTTAGTGGGAAGGCTGTCAGCTTTTCACCATTTAGTTTGATGTTGTCTTTGAGTTTGTTGTAAATGGCCTTTATATGTTGAGATATGTTTCCTCTATACCCACTTTGATGAGAGTTTTTATCATGAATGGATGTTGAATTTTGTCAAATGCTTTTTCTACATCTATTGTGATAATCATGTAGTTTTTGTCTTTCCTTTTGTTAGGGTGGTGTATTGCATTGATTGATTTGCATACATATGTTGAACCATCCTTGTGACACTGTTAAATCATAGTGTATGTATGTATTGTTGGATTTGGTTTGCTAATATTTTGTTGAGGATTTTTACATCTCTATTCATCAAAGATGTTGACCTGTAATTTTCTTTTTTTGATACTGTCTTTGTCTGGTATTGGTATTAGGGTGATGGTGGCCCTGTAGAATGAATTTGGGAGTGTTCCCTCCTCATCAAATTTTTGGATTAGTTTGAGTAGGATAGGTATAAGTTTTTCTTCATATGTTTGTAGGAATTTCCCCATGAAGCCATCCAGTCCTGGACTTTTGTTTGCAGAGAATTTTTGTATTACAGATTCTATTTCATTTCTAGTAATCCATCTGTTCAGATTACGTTTCTTCTTAACTCAGTCTTAGCAGGCTATATGTTTCTAGAAATTTGTCTATTTCTTCTAGATTGTCAAGTGTGTTAGCATATAACTGTTCATAGTATTCTCTATGCCTTTTTCCCCCCTGTGGTATTAGTTGTTATTTCTTCTCTTTTAATTCTTATTTTATTTATTTGGGTCCACTCTCTTTTCTTCTTAGTGAGCCTGGCTAGAGGTTGGTCTATTTTATCTTAAAAAAAAAAAACTAGCTCTTGGTTTTATTGATCTTTTCTATTGGTTTTTTATCTCTATTTGATTCATTTCCTCTATGATCTTATTTCCTTCTTTCTGGTGACTTTGGGCTGTCTTTCTTCTACTTTTTCTAATTCTTGTAAGTGGTAGGTTAGGTTTTTTATTTGAGATTTTTCTTGTTTCTTGAGGAAGGCTCGTGTCACTATGAACTTCCCTCTTAGAACTGCTTTTGGTGCATCCCATAGATTTTGTAAAGTTGTGTTTTCATTTTCATTGTGTTGAGATATTTTCTGATTTCCACTTTGACTTCATCATTGACCCTTTTTAGCAGCATGTTGTTTAGTCTCCATGTGCTCGTTCTTTCCCTATTTTTCTTTCTGTACTTGATTTCTAGTTTCATACTGCTGTGGTCAGTAAATATGCTTGATGTAATTTCTATCCTCTTAAGAGCATCCCTGTGTAGACACTGTATATCTAATATTTTGGGTGTGAGGGCTGGTTTTGATACGGATGCCAGCCATTTCTTTCCTCCTGATGTGTTAGCTGTTTTCACCTTGATAGGTGGTGTGGTTGTTGTTGGGGGATCTCAAGCCTGCACAGGGTGTGATGTGGGACTTCCTTTTTTCTCCGTGGCTGTCACTTTCCTGTCAGGGGTGGGGTCTACTCCCCAGTTGTTGGAGTAGAAACTCTGAAGTTCAGGCTCAATCAAGCTCTGTTCCCCTTGAGTATGTGTCCACTCCCAAAGGAGGGGTTTGCTGAAGGAAATGAGGCCCAAGTGATCACAGAATACCTATGCACCACGTGTACAGACATAGGTGTCCATGGCTCCACTCCCTTGATGTGTTCGTCCCAGATCTAATGCAAGCTGTGGTATGGAGTGGGCAGCACTGGAGGATTCACTAGGCTCAGGCTGTGGGTCAGGGCATTGTGGCTTCAGGAATTGAGATGGCTGCACTGATGCCAGAGATCTGGGCTGCCTCTGTGGCATTCTTCTCCCAGGACCTGTCTGCCCCAGCTCCAGCACTAAGCTGCAATGTGGAGTGGGTGGTGCCAGAACACTCTCACTTGGCTGGGAGATAAACCATGGTGTGCTCCTGTGGTGCTGTCTGAGTGAGTACTGACAGTGACCCCTGCCACCCTACCCAAACCACACCCTAGACCCCCAGACTGTCTCTGTGCAGCTAGACCAAGTCTTTTCCCAGGGCCCAGTTTGCCCAGATCTCACACCAAGTTGTGGTGTGGATTGAGCAGGGCTGTGGTATTCATCCCATTTGGATTAGGGAGTGTGGCAAGGTGGCAACTGCCAGTGCAAAGCCCTCCATGCCCTGATTGTTGGCAAGCCAACATGTAAGCACTCCTTCTGAGTAGAGTCTAGGCTTCTTCGGGCTTACTTATTCCAGCAGTTCTCCCAACAGCCAAGGGGGGTTGTCTCCTCCACACAGGCCCCCAGGGCAAGGATCCACCCATGAGAACCTTCTCTTCCTTTCAGATCCCATTCAGGGGCAGAGGTCCTGGCCTTATGCCTTTTTCCCACCCTACCAAGTTACGTGAAAATCTTTCTTGCATTTTTGGTTGTATAGGAGTTCTTCTGCAGGTTTCCAGTTAGTTTTCCATTATACTGTTCCACATGTAGATGTATTGTTGATGTGTTTGTAGGGGGAGGTGAGCTCTACGCCCTCCTATTCCACCATCTTGATTCCTCCTTCTCCCCAAGTGTTATGTTTTTGATGTCGCAATATACATCTTTTTATTTCTATATCCACTAACACATTATTGTAGTTATATTTGTACTACTTTTGTGTTTTAACCTTCATACTAGATTTATAAGTGATTTTTTACCCATCACAATTACAACATTAGAGTATTCTTAATTTAACTTTATTTACTTTTACCAATGAGATTTATTCTTTCACGTTTTCCTGTTACTAATTAGCATCTTTTCATTTCAGCTTGAAGACATGTCTTCAACATTTCTTGTTAAAATGGTCTAGTGGTGATGGATTTCTTCAGCTTTTGCTTGTCTGGAGAAATCTTTATTTCTCCTTCAATTTTGAAGGACAGTTTTGCCAAGTAGATTATTCTTGGTTGGCAGGTGTTTTTTTTTTTTTTTCAGCACTTCGATCATATTGTGGCATTCCCTTCTCACCTGCAAAGTTTCTGCTAAAAAAACTTTATGGGGGTCCCTTGTATGTAACAAGTTGTTTTTATCTTGCTGCTGTTAAGATTCTTTTCTTATCTTTAACTTTTGACAAGTTAATTATAATGTGTCTTGGTGTGGGTTCTTTGTATTACCCTTATTTGGACACTTCTGGGCTTCCTGAATCTGGATATCTGTTTCTTTCTCCAGGTTAGGGAAATTTTCAGCCATTATTTATTCGAATAAGCTTTCTGCCCCCCTTTTTCTCTCTCTTTCTCTTTTAGGACTACTGTAAGCAAATATTGGTCCTTGATGTTGTCCTTTTAGTCCCTTAAACTATCTTCACTCTTTTAATTTTTTTCTTTTTTCTACTCTGATTGGATGAATTCATCTGAACTGTCTTTGAGTTTGCTGATTGTTTCTTCCATTTCATCTGTCTGCTGTTGAATCCTTCTATTGAATTTTTGAGTTCAGCTATTATATTCTCCAGCTCTGTGATTTCTGTTTGGTACTTGTGTGGCTGGATCACCCTGACTCAATTTTGTCATCTCCATCTGAGGCTCCCATTTCTATATGACTGAACTTTAACCTACTCACAAGGAATGCACCCAAGCCAAATAAATTCTCTATCAACTTTCACTCCACCTTGATACAATATGAAAAATGGAAGAATACCTTTTCCTGATGGGTTAGTGGTCATGTTGACAAAAAATTAATCAGTCAATCTAAGAAAGAAAATTTTATTTGAGCCAAATTGAGGATTATAACCCAGGAACAGCATCTCAGAAAGCTCCAAGAACTGTTCCACCCATTAGAAGTCAAAACACAGTCATATAAGTTTTTTGAGACAAACAGCTGTACATTAAATGACATATTAATGACTGTTTACATATGTTATTTATTTATTTTACATATGTAATTTAGATCTAACTATCATTGTGGCTCCTTACAAGATCAAGAAGGAATGTTTTATTTTAAGGAATTGCCTTGTTGTTACTAGGAGAATGTTGCTGTTTATGGTTGAGCAGGTATTTCTACCAATGTGGAAGGTTTGGTTGATGCCTAGTGCAGATACACAATGCACAGTAGAGGGAAGAGAGGAAACCAAAGGGCAGAGAAATTTTTTTATGTTAAAGTTTTTTCTTGCCTTGCCATAAAATATGAATTTTATTTTACAGTCATGAGACTCCTAGAGGGAGGAAAAACCCCACTTGTCATCACTGTGAATGTGCATCTCCCTAGTAGCCAGATTCTATTTTAAGCTCTAGCCCCTTTAAATTCGCTTGTACTGGTTTCATCAGTACAGAGTGCAGTTGTGAATGCCTCTGGATTGTTGTCTATCCAATCCTGCCTGTATGTAAGTTACGCACAGTAAACTTCATAACTGCACTTTACAGAGTTGCCTGCATTTATTTTTCAGTCTCAAGGTTCCTTCTCAGTTCAGAGGATATTATTCAATATCTCCACCTACCAAAAGTACTTTCATTTATTTTCTATCTCTGTTGAAATTCTCACTTTGTTCATCCATTGTTCTCCTGGCCTTGGTGAGCATCTTTATGACCATTATTTTGAACTCTTTATCAGGTAGATTACTTATCTTGTTACCAAACTCAGGTCCAGCTGCTCGCCACTCAAAAGTCAATACTCAAAAGGCAAGTGCTGGTAGAAACAGAAATGTTGCTTTAATCAGAAAGCCAGCAATCTGGGGAGAAGGTAGGCTCGTGTTCCAAAGCCAACTCTGAAGATTCTGCTAGACCATGAAAATTTCAAAGGGTGAAAGGGAAGGTAATCCCAGTTAGTTGTTGAGATAGGGGATCAGATTCATCACCATCTCCCACCGTGTGTAGGTGTCGACTTCTTGTGATCTTTCTTTAGATGTTATCTTGTTCATACAGTTTGCTCATGAGATTACTGAAGGGGAAGCTGGGGAAAAGATCTAATCATCTGTTAATTACTTATTCTTCATTTCTATTTCTTTAATTTTTTTTTATTGGGGTATAGTTGCTTTACAATGTTGTGCTAGCTCCTGCTGCACAGCGAAATGAACCAACCATATGTATACACATATCCCCTCCTTTTTGGATTTCCCTCCCATTTAGGTCACCACAGGGCACTGAGTAGAGTTCCCTGTGCTATACAACAAGTCCTCAATAGTTGTCTGTTTTATACCTGGTGGTGTATATATTCATTTCTATTTCTTTAATCTAAGGAAAGAACCAACAGGTTAGGTGAAGGTTTGTGCGATCAAAAGATTTGAAAGATGTGCTTGGGCTGGAGGTTAGTTAAAGTGTAGCTTTGCTAAAGGGACAAGACAAAAGAGGCCTCCTGCAGAGAGCTCTTTCCTACAAAGAGCTCTTTTCTGCAAAGAGCTGTTTATAGTCTTTGTTTTGTTAAGTTCTGTTTCTCCAGTTTTAACTTCTTTTTTCATTTGGAACATGTTCCTGTGCCCCTTATTTTCCTTTACTCTGTGTTGGTTTCTGTGTGCTAGATGAAACAGCCACCTCTCCTAGCCTTGAATGAGTGGTCTCCTGTACAAGATGAAAGTTATCATTTGACCTGGCCCTAGCTCTTCGTTGTCTTTCAAACCTTTGTGATTGTCCTAGCAACCTTCTTTTTTCTTAGTGGCTCCCAGTAGTTGTGGGTGTGCAGCAGCTTTTAAAGTATGCAAATATATCTCTTTCAGGGAAAGGTGGGAAATGAGTTTCTGTCTGTTCCCTTTGCACTGAGCCCTTGGGGGTTAGCAGGATAGCCAGTTAAGAACTGATTCTTTGTTTGCTGCAGTCCTTTGGGATCTACAAACACAAGCCTCAATGGCCTCCAGAGATTTAGGGGTGTGTCCCCTGGGTGGCAGCCACAAAATCTGGGGCACCAGACTTGCGCCACAGTATCCTTCCTTCCAGGGAGATACTGACGACCTGGAGTGGGTCAGAGGGAGAAAGAGGAGACTATGACACCAGTCTCCCTAGTCTCTGGAGAGAAAGGAGTCAGCCCTTAAGAGTGTTTTAAATTAGAAGCCTGGACCTCAGGCTGCAGCTTTTTAGATATGCAAATCAGCTTCTTTTAGGGAAAGCCTGGGAGACTGACATTTCTGTCTGCTGCCTCTGCATTGAGCCCTGGAGGGATAGCTGCTTTAAAACTGTTTGTTTGTAGCCTGCAGTCACACTGAACATATAAACATGAGCCCCTCTGGCCACCAGAGCCAGGCTATCGAGGGATGGGTCCTCCAGGCATCAGCTTCAGAAGCTGGGCATCAGGCATGGACACAATCTCCTTCCAGGGAGATATTGGCAACCCATTTCAATGTGGGTTTTTTCTCATTTGCCCAATGTGTATGAGTCATTCTGGATTTCTTTCAGAAGGAATTGCTTCATTTGTAGTTGTAGATTCAATATGTCTGTGGAAGAGGTGAGTTCAGGAGCTCCTATGTTGCCATCTTGAACTTGAATCCCAATTATATGTAATTTTGATTGAGTCAGGTTATTGAATCAGTTATTTTGGCTATTCAATGGTCAAGGTGGACAAAAAATCAAAACTCCCTTTCCTCCACTCTTTCTCATACGTACCATATACACATAATTTAATCTAGGATAATGAAGTGCTACACCTTTGTGTAAAAATAAACTAGTAAGCCAACCGTTACATTTTCAGGTACACATAATTTGCGTCCAGATACACTATCCTGAGTGAATTAAGGAACCTCAAATTTTAAATTGGGATTAAGGTAATCCCAAATTTTAAATTGGGATTAAAGTAGCTCCAAGCATCCAGTAAGAAACCAATAGATATATTTTCTATAGAATAAGACTGTTATCCTAAGCTTTATATTATCTCTGAATTATTTTTCAAATTTATTAATCAGTTAAAAGTAATTAGCAGAAACGAGATTACAGCCAAAAATTAACAAAACTCTAATGACTTGAATTATTAGGTGCATATTCTAAGATGGTCATGGTACTATGTTTAAAGAAATAAAATGTAAGCTTGAAAATACCTAAAAAGAATGAGAAACTATAAAAAAATTGATACAGTCTATTTGAAAAGGAACCAAATATACCTTCTAGAAATGAAAACATAACAGAAGTTAAGAACTGAACAACAACAAGGAAATCATACTTAAGGGGAAACACTTGAAGCATTACCATTGAAATCCAATATTTTTCAGTTAATATTGTTCTGGCGACACTAGCCAATGCAATTAGAGAAGAGAAAAATTAGAGATACAAAATTTGGAAAGGAGGTTGTTAAATTTTCATTATTTGCAGATGTTATAATAAAATATCTGGAAAACCCAAGGATCAAACTGCTATAAACAATTAAGAGAATTCATATATATATATACATATGTATATATATATATATAAAATAACATAGAAATCAATATTCTTTATATATACAAGCAATAACCAGTTACAAGATAAAAATGAAAGAAAAGATCTTGTTTTAATGGCAAAAACAAAGCTCAAGAAGAAAAGATGCAATGCTTAAGACTAAGCTTAACAAGAAATATGCAAAACCAATATGCAGAAAACTTGAAAACACTTCTAAGACAAATAAAAAAGCATGCCATGTTCCTGGATAAGAAGACTCAACATCATAAAGGTGTTAATTCTTCTTAAATTAATCCATAAAGTAAAGATAATCCCAATAAGCATGCCAGTAGGTCATATGGGGACTAGAGAAACTGATTCCAAATTCCATATAGAAAAGCTAAACAAGTAAGAATAGCCAGGAAATAATGAGGGCAGATCATCTCAACCAAATGTAATAAACATAGTACTGAGACATAAAAGAAAAGAACAAAGGTCAATGAAAAAGAGTATGCCCAGCAATAAACACAATTGTAATCAGAATTGTACCAAATAACAACGATGGCATTTCAAATTGCTGTGGGGAGTAGATTAGCGAACAAATGGTATTAGTTCAACCAGCTAACAGTGAATCAAAAAAGTAAAATGTTTTTTTAAAAAACATAAAAGTGAGAGGAATTGGGAGATTGGGATTGATACATATACACTATTGACACTATGTATAACATAGACAACTAATGAGAACATACTGTATAACACAGGGAACTCTACTTAATGCACTGTGGTGACCTAAATGGGAAGGAAATCCAAAAAAGAGGGGATATATGTATATATATATAGCTGATTCATTTTGCTGTACAGTAGAAACTAACACAATATTCTAAAGCAACTATACTCCAAAAAAATTAATTTAAAAAAATAACATAAAAGTATTAGAAGAAATTGTATGAAAATTTTAAAATAATATTGGAATTAGGAAGATCTTTATAGATATGACACAAACCCTACAAGTCAAGAAGAAACATAGTTGAATATCATCTACATAAAACTAAGTAAATACATATCACAAAGGGCTAATTTCTTTAATATATAAGTAGCTTCTACAATTCAAGATAAAAGACCAGTTGCCCATTTTCTATGAAAAGAAATGGATAAAGAATATAAATAAATAGTTCATAGAAAAAGAAATGGCTCTGAAATATAAAAAGAGTTGACTCATAATGAGAGAAATGCAAAGTAAGCTAGAATTAGATACATTTTTTTTTACCTATAATATTGATGAGGTGATCCAAAAGTTTGATATCTTTGGCAAAGTTGTGAGGACTCAAAGACTTTCAAACATTAGAGGGCAATTTGTCAATACCTATCAAAACTATAAATCATATGGAAGTTTATAGTGTCTCAGCAACTCTACTTATAAGAAATGATTAGACATGTGCAAAATGACATGTGTATTTACATAAACTCAGCTTTATTTGTAATAGCAAAAGATTGGGCACACCATAAATATCCATCATTGGACATTGGTGGATATTTTATAATACATTCATTAAATGAAATAATATTAATCAGAAAAAAAGTTTTTAATGTTATAGAAGGATCTTTAAAATGCACTAAATTTTAAAAAATTGCAGAACAGTATACACAGTATGGGAATTAGGTAACTAGGATATAGGTATGAAAAAGAGACTGTTTATTGTATATCTTTATGTACTTTTGAATTATGTACCACATGAATATATTAATTTTTAATTTAAAAAGGAGTAAAATGAAAGACGAAGTGAGGCTATGTAGTATTTAACCCTTTTGAGAGTTTTGGCTGTGAAATAGGAGGCTATGGGATCAAGAGAGACTTGGTTTAGTTTTGGGGCATGTGTGTGTGTGTGTGTGTGTGTGTGTGTGTGCGTGCGTGTTTTATTTCACATAAAATTGTCCATATTCAACTGGTTTTTACTAACAAAAATGTCAATTTCACATGGTTCAATCAGTGAAGAGACTGGCGATACTAGCATATATATGTTGTTGGTTTTTTTTAAACATCTTTATTGGAGTATAATTGCTTTACAATGGTGTGTTAGTTTCTGCTTTATAACAAAGTGAATCAGCTATACATATACATATATCCCCATTTCTCCTCCCTCTTGCATCTGCCTCCCACCCTCCCTATCCCCCCCCAGGTGGTCACAAAGCACCGAGCTGATCTCCCTGTGCTATGTGGCTGCTTCCCACCAGCTATCTATTTTACATTTGGCCGCAGACGTAGAGAATGGACTTGAGGACACGTGGAAGGGGAAGGGTAAGCTGGGACGAAGTGAGAGAGTGGCATGGACTAATAAATACATATGTGTTTGTACAATGGCAAATTCCAGTAGAAAGGAAAAGGCTGATAATGATGAGGGAGAAGGTTACCAAAGAAGTGATGTTCTTATAAAAGGACTGCAGGAGTTTCTGGCAGGAGAGCTACTTTCATTATTACTGGAGGGAAAGTAGAGGAGACACTTACATTGCATATGAGTTCAGATGAGTAGGTTTGGTGGTAGAAAAATCAGAGTTTGCATATGGTGGACTTAGAAATGTGTGTGGTGAGTTCACCAGCTGAGAGTCTGAATGAAAGGGAAAATTTCTGAGATCAGCAGAGGCATCCAGGCACTTGCAACAATGTTGGCTTATATGTATTTGTTTAAATTGTTTTATAATGTACAGACTTTTCCAGAAAGTATTTAGTACCTAAAAGATGAGGTTAACATTTATTTATAGGTAATTTGAAACATTTAAAAAATTTTTAACTGGAACTTCAATACTAGCTGATCCTCAAGGATCCAGTGAAAACCTCTTGAAGATAACAGAATGTGGAAAGAACATTAATTATATTGCTACCAGAGACACAGCGTGCCTTTCTTTTCTCATAAGCGTCCTTTTAAAGAATTCCTGCCCTGTACTTCTCACAGGTATTAAAAATATTTAAAGAAGGAGAATTTCAGAGTTAGGAAGAGGCTTAGTAGTTATTTAGTCCAACCATGTTATTTTACAAGTGGGAGAAAATATGCCCTGAAAAGATTTAGTGATTCTTTCAATATACATTCTTACTAACAGTGTATGAATGCCCATTTCCCCACATGTTTGCCAGTATAGGACATTATAAATCTTTTTCATCTTTTCATTACCTTCAAGACATTCCTGAAGTAGAACTATTGGATTAATATAGCAATATGTATGACCTACATAGCCTCTGGGCTAAGGTCCTCAGAGGGCCACTGGTGTCATATTGATTGATTTACTTCAATTTGCACACATAACTACATGCAAGAAAAAAATAAAAATAAATTGCCTGATTTGAAAAAAAAATTTACACACATAATTCCTCAACCCAAAGTTAAAATATTTCAATCCTTTACCATTATCAAAGGAGCAATTCAACACAGCTTCTACTCTTCCTTAACATTTATTTCAACCCATTCAGTTATCTTTTCCAACTCTCTAAGTTGTGTTGCCTTTCATCAAAGGCAATAGTATCACTTCCCCTGTTCTATACTCAAAGTATTCAAGCAAAATGAAGTTGGAACTCTGAGATAACCCATACCTTTCCTCCAAATTGGTCTAAGGAAATTCTTAGTTTTACTTAATATTTGGTGAATTATAAAGTCGTGACTCCCTGTTCTGTTGCAATGAAGAGTTTATCATCAAATTTGTCTCGCAGATTGTGTTGGCAAAAATCTTCAGGGAAAATTAATTTCATGTAGTAGTTCTGCTGTGCTATAAGCAAAAAGATTAGCTATAGACTTAAATGAACATTAGATAAAAATAATGGCTAACTCCTAATCTATTCTTTTTTAAGAGATGTAAATAATTCAAATGATTTTGAGAGGTTTTCATATTAACTTCCTTGTTTACCCATTCTCAACCACATTTTTTAAAAGGGAAGAGCAAAAATATACTTTCCGTGCGATTCTCAAATGATATAAAATGTTATTGTTTCATTTGTATATATTAACATCTATTCATTTTCTTGTGTATAAATCTAACCTAATGTATTTTTTCCCTTAGGAGACTTTGGTGTTGGGAAAACCACTGCCATCAATCAAACGCTTGAAAAGTTGGAGGACTCAGGAGCATTCGATGTGAAATGTGGGTAAATTTTAGGAGAAGTCCTATTATACAGTGAAATTAAAAAATCAAGGTTGTATATAGTAAACTCTAAACTTGATTTGTCTGGTAAAAACACAGGTGGCCTTAATATATAAATGTGCCTGATTTTAAAAAGGAAAACTGTTCTGTGAAAATGCAGAATTACTCAAAAGAGAAGAAGAAAATCTTTACTTTTCCAAAGTATTAACAACTAGATTAATTTCTTTAAGTGAAAAAATTTTACATTTATTTTAAATATCAGTTTGTTTGATATTTAACTAAACTTAAAATCTCAATTTGTTTTACATAACAAAGTACAATTATAAGCTACTTTCCTTTCTGGAAAAATGTGCCTAAAACATACAAATAAAGTGTGCGTATAATTGGGGTTTTTTTGCACTAGAAATATATTTCCTTCTTATCAAATATAAAAAGTATTCTCTACAAAGAACTTTGTCTCCATTCTGTGTGTCTCTTCCTGAGGAAAAAAAGGAATGAAAAAGAAATCTAAATTGTGCAAATAAAAACTGTAAATGTTTTAAGTTAATTCTAATTCTGTTAAAATATTGGAGAAGCCCAATGTTGTTTGAATTGAATAAGAAGATGGAATTGTGGAGAGACTCATATCAGACCCCTCCTCTAATCATTAGTCTCATATATCCAACGGCTTATGTCACATGTGTGCTTGGATATCTCATGAATATCTCAAAATTAACATAGCCAAACATAACTCTTGATTCCTCTTCCAAATCTATTCTTCCTCCAGTGTTTCTCATTGCAATAAATGAGACCCAGTTATTCAAGCCTGAAACCTAGGGATCACCCTTGAATTCCCCCTTTTCCCCTCACCAGCCCATCTCCAATAGCCCATGTGATTCCTCCCAACCCCTGTGTCCCCATTTTCCGCTGCCCCATGACCAATCTTCTAGTAGTCAAGTCTGTCCTATCTTCACAATATATCTGAATTCCTCTACTTCTCTTTTTTCAATGTCACCATCATCTAACTTCTTACACTAATGATTTTGGAATAAAACCCTACTACACTTTAATAAGGCCTTAAAAAATCAGAGAAATAGTTTTTGAAACATTTAATAAAATAAGAATCTTTCCTTATCTAAATTATAATAATCATAAATAATGGAGTCTGAAAAAATTAGTTTTACTGGTGCTCAGTTTTTAAACTGAAGTGGATTTTAACCATAACGAAAGATAACATAAAAAAGAAACCCCTGAAGACAAAACCAAAATAAAGGTGAATGGGCCTTTTGTTGAGTGAGCCATAAGGCAAAATGCATTTTATAAAGGGACAAGTGAGTTAACGGCTTACTATCCATAGAAAATATCCAATACCTGGCATACTAGGAATTTGCCCAGTTTGTTTTTTAAGAACAAGCCCACGTTTTGTTAAATTTGGGTATCAGTTCTAATGGTAAAACTAATTTTATCTTTAAAAGCGTGAACAGGAAAAAATATATATTTATTTCCTTGTAGGCGATAAAAGTAAAATCAGCCATACCCTGATACTTTCATTATATTTTGTTCAGTTGGCTACTATAGTAAATAAGCTAATTTTGAATCCTTAAAACATTTTATTCCAATAGCCTGAAGCAGAATATCAGCATCTTTTTTTCTGAAACTCATAAGACAGCAACTGGAAGTCTAGGTATGTATTACAGTATTTTCGAAACCTTCCTATCTCAACCATATGCATATCATTTCATACTGTCAAATATCTCAGAATAAAATTTTCAATTGTTAGTTTAAAATTTATTTCTGAGAAATATCCACTATCATCTCAAACTATTCTACCCTACTCGAAAGCTAGAATGGTTATGGTAGAGGGGTACTATAACTGCTTACCAGAAAGCCAATATCCTGACTCATCAGTAAGCCAATATCCTGACTCATCAGTGGAAACTTAGCCTAAGTCTAGAAGTAACTGAAGGCAATATCTATTCTGCTCTTCAATGCTTTTAGAAATAATGCAGTAGGAAAGTTGTGATTCCGTAGGAGTTCTTACTTAAATTAAGCTATACAGTAGAAACACATGTGGAACTTCAGGAGCCTCAGCCTTGAAAAGTCTGATTTAGTAGTGTTAGGAGCAGCAACTCCACGTCTGAAGAGGAAAAGATCGGTGGCCCAGAGATAGCTATAGAAAGGGAAAAGGAGCCTGGCCCCAAGATTCCTGCCAGAAGAGTTTTTGGTTTTGTTTTTACTTTTACTTTTACAAGAGCACCATCCCAGATAATCCTTCTGGATAACCCTCACTCAAGGAACGTACCCTAATTTCAGTGCCTTTGGTGGATACACCTCCATGCTGCTTTTAGAGCTTTCATTTATAATTTCATTATAAATATAGCATGTTGGAAACTAAATATTTTAAAAGCAGAGAAAGTTACATGTGTGTACTGTGCATAAATGAAAAGATGGTTCTGTGAGTTTTCATTACTGTTGCATTTGACTATGGCTGTAAAGAGACACTCTTAACCACCTAAAAGTAAGGAAATACTTGGAAACATTTCAAAGTTGGTATTCCTTCTCTCACTGAAATATCCTCAGAGTAATTTCTTGAAAATGACAATGATACAGTAAAATTATGTAATTTTCATATTTCTTAACACCTTAAAATAGAGCAAAGATGTTCTTAAAGTGTTCTAACTTGGTTTTTTTTCTATATCTGGCATCATAGACAAGATTACTAAAAAAGCAGAAGTTAAAACTGATGAAAGTTCATTTAAAAATACTAATAAAGGAATTATAGTCTCTGCAATAAATTTTAACATCAGTACGACAGCTGCCAAAACTAAGGAGATGATCCTTAAGAAGTTAGTAAGAAGACCTAAAGACACTCTTGGAGCACCAAAAAGCAACAGGGTAAAACATCTCCCGTACCTGTTGTCTAATGTGCTTACACTACTCAAGTGATAAAGTGACTTATTTTAATTAATACTAATAAATAGAAAAAGACAAGTGTAACTTACACTCCTGAACATTACTAGGAAATGCACTTTATAATGGAAACTTTGGTTTTCAAATCGATATAATTCAGTTTACAACATGAATTCAGAATTATCAAAGCCAAAAAAACCTACTGGAATCTGAATTAAACGTGAGCAAATATGAAGGCCAGAAAATGAGTTAGATGTCAATTGCCTTTTACTGTATATTTTAGCATATGTTCTTCCTAACGAAAGGGAGAGAAACTTGTGATATCCACAGACTCAGGGAAAGATATTAAGAGAATAGCTTTGTTATAACTTGGACTACTCCTACTTTCTTGAAATGGTATTGGGCATTCCTTATTCTTACCCTCGGTCTGTTTGGTACATTATTAACTGTCCATTTGTTGAACCAAACCCTCTTTCACAACCAAAATTTACAGTCAATGATTCCAGTTCAGTTCCATAAAATAAGCTGAAGTTCAAGATTTGCAGGATTGATTAATAAGAAAATTACATGGGGTTTAACCCCTATGCCCATCAATTTCAAGAGCTTTTAAGGTTTGCTTCAAATTTCCTTAATTTTAACTGAAGATTTAGATAAACTTGGTGGGTCTTTGCTTAACTGGGTACATATTAGGGATTTTGAAAAGGATAATAACTGGTCAACCTAATCACAGAAATGAAAAATGCAAGTAAGAGAAATTTTGGTCAAACGGGTTTATCTATAATCGTCCAGTTTGTGATACAAGAGAGGGGAAACTGAGTGTCTTATCAAAAAAAAAAAATGATATTGACAGTTACAAATTAGGTAATTAGATAATTCAAAAAAAATGGCTGTTTTTTTAATCTTTACTTGTTTTACAAAATAAATACAATCTAAAGGGGCTAATTCACACAGAGCTTACAATCAGTATGCCTAAATGCATAATATTTTCAAAGGTAGAAATTAACACAGGTTTAAAAACTGGAAATGTATCTTAATATTCTGCTGGTTGTCCATGACAACTGCATTTGCAGCAGAATTTTAAAAGTCTAGTTCCAGATGACAGTTTTATTCCTAAACCAGGACATATATGAAATAAATACTGAAATACCTAAAACAGTGCATTGCCAATAGTAGGCATGCAATAGGTAAATGCTGAATGAATAATAACCACATTCCTATGTAATAGCCATGATTAGATTACTTTGTCCACCATCAAATACATTTCTGACTGTTATTAGACATAATTATTGGAGGTCTATAGAGAGTAGAGTTTCTGCTATTTTGAAAACTTACTGTTTTCCAACATCATATCTTCAAAATAGAATTTGGTTTTCTGCTTTTTAATAGAAAAATAGACATGTCATTGCATATAATTTTGTTCTTAGCATATTCTTAGCATAACATAGTTAATATTCCTAATTCATAAAGTTTAATATGTTTTTAAAAAACCTTTTGTCTTCCTTAAGATTGTAATATTTATTGATGATCTGAATATGCCTGAATCAGATATGTATGGAGCACAGCCACCCCTGGAATTAATCAGACAATTATTAGATATGGGAGGAATTTATGATACTGAAAAAATTGCATGGAAGGTGCAGTACATACTAAGATTTTGTTCATGTTAAACATTGTTACTTAACAATAAATTAAATATTTATAACAATGTTGAGTGAGTTAAGTGTGAAATTTAGAAAATCTGGTCAGATGTACATGAAGAGCAAAGTTTAGACCTTAATTTAACCATGCTAATTATATATTAGCAATTCAGCACAAGTCCATGAGTTCATAGAAATTCTACTTTTAGTAGGATTCAATCTTAGTAACAATTGCAAGTATGTCCTATAGGTTTAGTTTCTGAGTCAAAAAAAATGTTCACTATTATTAAGCACGTTAATAGTTAATCAAATTTTTCAATGTATCAGCAGCTAATGCATATGAGAAAAGCTAGTGAAAATGTGGTTTAACAAATACATCCTTAATATCTATGTAAGACTACTCTGCATCTGTATTTCCAAGAATGTACAGGATTTTCAGAAGTATTGCAAAGTCAAAAAACATTCCAGAGAGATATTTCTGTGCAATTATTTTATGTTGAACTAAATCAGAAGCGTCCTATTCTAATAAATCACTTCTTATCCATCACTTTGTCTTCTCGCTGAATTCTTTCTGCACTGAGACATAGAGAATCAGAGCTCCTTTGGAACCCCTGAGACACATTTCTGTGGTTTCATCATAATTTTTATTTTGCATTAAATAATGATCTTTTGCCTAAACATTTTAAAATCTTTTGTCCTTTTGGAGCTGGGAAATGGGTATATATTTCAATTTCTACAGATACATTCAGTTACTCTTCCTTTTTACTCTTCCCATAGAATATCCAAGATCTCTCTCTAGTTGCAGCTTGTGTTTTTCCAGTTGGTAGGAGGAATATTAGCCCACGTCTGCTCAAACATTTTTCCATTCTGGTATTGCCTCATCTCCCACAAATTGCCTTACATACTATTTTCCAGGTAATACAACTAATTCATTTTCTACAGAAAAACAAATTTAATTCCATAGTACAAGGGAAAATGTGAGAACTTAAAACCACTAATATAAAAAGAAAATTCTCTTAAGGGGATGGATTTTGTTCTCCCATGTATTTTCTGGCCTATTGTTATAATTTGTCTCTAAATATCAAAAACATAAGTTAGTGTGCATAAGAAACACATGTGGGGCATGTTTAACGAATGTTTAAAATATAGATCCCAAGACTTTATTCTCAGAGATTCTAATCCAATATATCTGAGATGGAGCTCAGGAATCTGCATTATTAACAAGTACACTTGGATTTTTGCTGGTATTCTTTTCATTTCCTTATAGAATAAAAAATAATGAGAGAAAAAAATCTGAAATATCTTATTAGAAAAATGGCTCAACTTGAAATCTGGTTTGACTAGAAAAATAAATCTTATGCAAGATTACTAAATTCTTCAAAACTAACTTTTTTTTTCTTCTTTATAACATAAAATTTAAAGATTATTTTTTAAAGTCCATTTTTCAAAGAACACTTAGTAATTCTACAGATGATCAATAATCTACACCTCAAAAAAAACCTGATATAGAATATATACATATACCAATCTTAACTGAGATAATAGTTCTCTCATTTTGTATTTCTTCTAGTCACATGTGCTGAGCAACAAAGATATGGAAGAATTTTCAGTATACCTGGTATACGCACAGGTGGGGCATCGATTGTCCCCAGAGAACACATAACACTTGCCTCTAGATCATTCACCAAACTAGGACCAATTGAAATTTTCCTCAGTTCTCAACATCCAGAGTGTCTTTGTACTAGTCTGCCATCTGTTTAAAATGGATTCTAATTACTAACACTTAAAACGAAATTTAATTCCATTATAGTTCTCCTTTCTAATAGGGATTAACTAGAAATAGTCTGTGCTTAAAAGTTTTGGCAAACTAAATTATAAATTTTCTTTTTAAAGGTTCATTTGGGAATGTGTTTCTCCGTCAATAACTTCATACCCGAAGTTCAGAAAACTAAGGATCAAATAATATCTTGCTCTCTAGCTGTATACTATCAAGTATGTCAGAGTATGTTACCAACTCCAGTGAAATGTCACTACATGTTTAATCTTCGAGATATATTTAAGGTTTGTTTTAAAATTCATTCTCTAGGTTAATTTTAAAATTCAAGTTGAGGAAACGTAATTTTACTGAATTGACTTCCTCTCTCTCTCTCTCTTTCTCTCCATTTCCCTACTCACTGATACTGTCAACACTAATTGTTAGAAGGGGAAAAACAGAGAAATTCAAGTTGATTAGTTTTGCTATCTATTAGCAGCTTATCCCATGAGCCAGTTATTATAAAAAGAATCATTAAAATAATTCCATGCAGAGAATTCAGTGATGAAACCACTAAGACTGTTATAATATTTGTTACCAAACCAAACTTGGGTCCACTTGCCTGTGCGCAGTAAAGCCAATCTACTGACACCCAGGTTACGGTGAAGGAAAGTGCAGCGTTTATTGTAAGGCACCACACAAGGAATCCAGGACAGCTCGTGCTCAAAAAGCCCAAACTCCCCAGGGGGTTTCAGACAAGCATTTTTAAAAGCCTGGTGAGGGGAGGAGTAGTAGGGAATGTGATGAGCCTGTGCACAGTGCTCTGAGTGCTTGATGGTGACGTAACAGGGCCATGTCACAGGGCTTAACATTATTAATCCTCACGCTCCAATAGGCCTGGGGCCTGTGTGCTCCTGGTCATCAAGTAGTAAATTTCTTCCATTTTGTGGGGGTTTTAACATCTGTAAAACAACTCAGGAAATGTGCATCAGATACTATTATCTAGGTACTTCAGAGAGGAGCTAAAGCAGAGAATATGGGGGAGGGTTCTGTCCCAGGAAGGCCCCATAGGGTCTTGCTCAGTTACATACTGGCTAAGATTCTCATCTGGGAAAGAAGTGACAAGGTTATAACATAGATTTTGGTTTTGCTTTATTTCTGAGATTTTATTGCAGCTCTCAGAAAATGAAAGCATGTATGCATTTCATAAGCATGCTGAATTTTCACAAGCCTTGCTTTTTTACTCCAGGGAATGTTGCCAACACTATTGATTTAGTCAAAGAATTTTTAGAATTAAAATAAGAAAAACAATTTTTGGTTTGATCTTGCTATGGGACTTTAGCCCAAAATAGCACATATAATATTTGAAATGGGTTATAAGTTTTTAAATCCAAATTAAGAGTCTTAGAACATTAAGAAGCACCTCTGTATCACCACCAATCCCCTGAGGAGTTTTTAAGTTTTTAAGTTTTTAAGCCCTCTCCTTCTAAGGGTGACGCTATACCAGTTTTCTCTGATTTATAACTTGCCCATCTCATCACTTGCAGGAATTGACAAGCCTTACCTTCCACAATTGCTTCTATTTTTATGGAAACATAAACCTGCAAAAACTGAGGCTTTACTTTGCAATCTACCTGATAATGGTTTTTTTTTGTTTAATGTTATTTTTAAATCCCTAATAGCTTCTCCTTGGATTGCTGCAACCTGACAAGTTTGTTGTTAACTCCAAAGAGATGGCTGCTCTGTTCTTTGTTCATGAAGCCACCCGAGTGTTTCATGATTGCTTAATTGAGCAAACTGAAAAGGGGCTTTTCTATCAGTTTCTTTCAAAAGAACTTGAGAATTATTTTCAGGTAAAATTATTATATTTAAAAAATTATTTTAAATGATGTCTTGGGCAAAAATGTTGTTTTATAAACATCCTTGGACATTTCTATAATATTAATTTAAAAACTTGACTAACAATTCCATTTTTCACTTAAAAATGTCTAAATAATTATAGATTTGGTACGATGGAAATGATAAGGTCTTGATGCCCTGCCCTGGTGTTTCCTACCTCAATGACTAGCCTTACCACTCAAGCTTCCATCCATGCCAGAAATTTGAGCATCTCACCTCATACTTTACCCAATGCAGCATGGTCTCTATTGCCTCTTCCTTTATACATACATGTCCCTTCCCTTGGCTCACTCCTGACCATCCTTCAAGATTCAGCTCATGCTTCCTCTCTCGGTGGCCTTTTCTAGCCAACATCACATTCTTTCCAGGTTAAATATCTTTTCTTTGTATTGTCATAAGACTGTGGGCTTTTCCTATCATAGAACTTATTAGAATGTAATTGCTATCTCTCTTTCTAACCTATGAGTTCCATGAGAACACAGTCATTGATTTTTATCGCTACCTAAGTCTACAGAGTTTAACATCATCCCTTACTCCTAGTTGGTACTTAATAAATATATCTGGGATGAATGAATGAATAAAGGAATGAATGAAGGAATGCAGAGACTTTGCTAAAATAACCATCTAAAGAGAGCTTATTCCTGTCCTGGGAGAAGAGCCTAAGTTCTCACCCTGTAAATTCCAATTGCAATTTAGTTTTAAGACTTTGCTAGACCAAGGAATAGATGTAGAGGCAGTAGGAAATGAGCAAGCAAATACTTAGGGGAGACAGGTCTTTCCCTAGTAGGAGTCAGTCCTATGGATGGCAAGAACAGGTACAATACCCCAAATTAAAGGCATAGTAACCAAACTTTCTTTAAGGACATAAGGATGTAAATTACTCCTGTAAGAATTTGAGTTTATACAATACCATTTAATCAGTTGTTTTTGACTGGTTGGCTTTTTAAAAAGTAAAATGTGATAACTCTAATCATAGTTAACACTTACAATGTGCCAGGCACTGTTTTAAGAGCTTTACATATCATTACTCAATTAAATCTTCATAACATCCCTGTGATATAAGTCCTGTTATTATCCTCATTTTACAGATGAAGAAACTGAGGCAGAGTGAGATTAAGAATTTGCCCAAGTTTACACAGCTAGTTAAGTAGTGGAGTCATTATTCAAATCCTGGATATCTGACTCCACATATTCCCTTAACCATCATATCATACTGCCCCTCAGCCTTCCTTTAGCCATTTGCTTAAGCAAACATCTTCTGAGAGCCTATTAGGAATTTCCAGGGCCAGCCGCCAAGTGGGGTAAGTTTTGAGACCTACATGGAACTAATGTAGGCCATGCCTCCAAGCACCTTACAGCCTAACAGGTGCAATACATTTCTGTAAGTGCTATGACAGGCCTATGCACACACCACAGTAGTGGAACAAAGAATAATTTTCTCTACCTGGTTTTAGGGGAGAGGGAAATGGTCAGACTTCAAAGAAGGGGTAGCCCATGACCTTGGTACGGCAAGAGTTTGCCCAGTGGACCAGGAAAGCAAGTGTGGAAGCTTGCAGATCTATGGTGGTGATTAACAATTAATTAAGGAAAGATTCTCTTTTTCAGATTGTTGGTGAGACCTCATGGTATCAACATGTTATTCCCACAGCAGCGGTTCTTAACCTGGGGCCTGTAGACTCTCAGAGAGTCCTAAGATAGAACTGTATTGCTTCTATCAATATGTTTGGTTTCCTTCGTAACACTTGCATTTTACTATATATATGCATTTACAATATTATTCTTATGAGGAGTCCACAGTTTTCACTGTCAAAAGGGGTCCATAACACAAAAACGGTTAGGAACCCCTGAGGCCTAAATCTATTGAGCCAAGAAGTTCTCTGATACAAGTATATTGCATTAGCTTTGATAACAAGTAGAATTGTGCTATTAATAGATACTACTAAATTATTATCTTGCAATAGATCCAATGGACCGAAGAAAAACTGATGAATGACTCAACTATATTTGTGGATTTCTTGGATGTAAACAAGTCTCATAGAAAGAAGACCTATCAGAATACCAATAACTATAATAAACTTGCCAAAGTACTTAATGAATTCCAAATGAAGTTGAATTCAGTGTTTTTGGAGGTAGAGACATACACTGTATAAAAATCTAAGGAGTACTATATACACATATATTTTATTTATATATATTTACATATGCACACACATATATGTGTGTGTATATAAAATCAAATATTGTTAAGATGTGTGTCTGTGTGTAAGGGTGAGAGAGATCAAAAAAATGAAGTGTGCCCTCAAATTTTAAAGCAGACCAGTAGAAATGTAGATTTATATTGTTCATCTTATTTTGTCTCATTTAATAGGGTATAATTTTAAATACAAGGTACACAACTGAGGCTGTAAAATGTCGAATGATTAAAGTTAGTAAAATTAAGAAATGCAAGAGACACTGTGGCAACAGAGTCAGAGTAGCAACAAGTAGCAGCAATATGGATGTGACTCATTTACAACCTTTCCCATTGTCGTCATGGACAGAGATGTGTTGGAACACATACATCAACAAAATCAGATACCATAAGCTGGTTTCCTAAGACTCTTCCTCCCACCACTTGTTCAATCCCAAGACAGAGCAATAGAAAAGCAGCCTGCATGCTGCTGTTCCCTTTTCCATCTTCTTCCCTCTAGCTCATGATCCCCTCCCAATCTTGCTCATCAGAATACTGGCAGGAGGACAGTTCTCACTGTGCACATTTATTTTCCATAAATGTAAACTAGTTTTTTGGGTCTAGATTACTGGATTACCAGAATAGTCATTCTTACTCCTATATCTTGTATGTAAAACCACAATGAACATCTAATTTTTCTATGCCTGTAATCATTTTATTTGTTTCATTTCCTCTGGTAGATTTCTCATTCCATGGTGTTCTTCAAGGAAGCCATAGAACACATCGCAAGAGCTACAAGGATCCTTCGACAACCAGGAAGTCATATGTTACTGGTAAGAATTTAAATTTTTCAAATTTTTTAAGTCTGTGAAATAAAAATTAAGGAAATCCAATAAAATCTACTCTGCTTACAGAAGTTTTATTTATCCAGACTTCCCATTTATGAAAGCTCATATTCATTGAATCATATGACAAGATCCTTGTCCTCTCAAGAGTTTGCATAAGAAATTTATCAGCACATAAAAGTGCTATTTGTTTTTGGAAGGCATTTGATGTGAAAAAAGATGACGGATCTGGCACCGTCTCTAGCATATCCTCAGTATTAATACAGTATCTGTGCAGGTGAATCTTGACTTCAAATATAATACAATTACTTGAATATTTATTTAGAAACATGAGTCGTTGCACAAAGTTTTACTTCTCATGAAGTCAAATGAAAATTAAATTCTTGGAAAATCCCCAAATACCTTAAAAGAGAAAAGCTTTCAGAAGGCTAAATATAATCCAACATATTCAGCCAATTATATAAAATCACATGATTTATGACAATTTAAGTTATTATTTATGCCTATAATTTTATTTATTTTATACTTTATTTATAACTATTTAGTTATATAATACATACCTTTTTTTTTTTCCAAAAAGGACTTTTTCTGCATTCAGAACAATTAAGCCTTTATTCAAACAGTCATTTATTTAAACAGATATAAGTACAGGACTAATTAAAAGGAATTAAAAATTGGAAAATAAAATTAAGGCAAAAATACAACGGCAAATCTTCCCACCACCAAAGTTATTCCTTTGCTAACCTTTCCCACCCCATAAATGGCACCACCATATATCTACTACTCTATCCAGAAACCCAGGAGCCCCTCGTTCTTGACACTTTTCTCTTATGCCCCACATTTAATCCATGAACAAGTCCTGGCAATACAAATTCCAAAATACATTTCAAATCTTCCCACTTCTCTGCATCTCAACTGCCACCACCCTATCTAAGTGAACATCATCTCCACCAGAGCTACTGCAACAGTCTTTCTCTGCTCCCCCTATCAAAAATAGCATGTCCCTTTCCCTCCTCTCAGTGCCTGTCATTCTATCCCTTTATTCTGCCTTATTTTTCTTCCTAGTCCTTAGTATTATCTGATCTTATCTATTAATTTTTATTTATTTACTATCCATCTCCATATTTAGAATAAAGCTCTATAAGAGCTATGATCTTGTCTATCTTATTTCAATTATTAACAGAGGTGACCTTGTCCCAGGGCAGAGCCTGAGTGAGACTGTGACAGCCATTGTTGGTGCTTACTCAAGCAGTGCATCAGAAGTAGCCCAGTTCTCTGATGGCAGCCGCTCCACCACAGCTCACCTCCTACTACACCTTTAGAATCCATGTGGGCCCTGCCAGCCCTGTGTGTGGCTCCACAACAAGTATAAAAGGCAGGGTTAGTGGAGGCTGGGTGCAGTGATCAGCCGTGAGGGACAAAGGGGTCTTGCACCCAAGGCTGCATCTGAGCAGAGTGAAGGAAACAAATATGGGTACCTGCACAGGCAGCACATTGGAGACAGCTCAAGCCTCTTTCTGTGACCAACACAAGCTGAGAGCCTGCAAGCGCCCCACTTGCTTCAGCTCTTGGCCCTTCCTGGGCAAGAGTCCCAGTATGGGGAGAGGGGAAAATACACACTTAAAGGAAACACAGCCAGCTCAGGGCTGACCGTCAGGGCTTCTCCTCCAGCAATGCGGGATCAGACACTATTCTCCAGAGGGTGGCTACAGCCACTGAACTCAGGGGAAGTCTCACCTCACAAGTTCCAGCTCTAGTCCCTCCAACTCCAGCCCCACCACCTACTAAAGTGATAGCTACCAACACACCCTGAGGAAAGATGTGACTTGCATCCATGTGAAATCCAGCTCTCCTGCCAAAGGCATTGGGCATGCACAGTCTATATAGGGATGCTCCCACATAAGAACACCCCTTCAAAACCACGATAGATAACTGTTTCACCTAAATTCAAACAAACAAAATGAAAAGGCAGAGGAATTTTTGCTCTCACTTGAAAGAGCAAGGGGGAAAAAAACCTGAAAATATAAATGAAATAGAAATAAACAATTTAACAGATAAAGAATTCAAAGCACAGGTAATTAAGATGTTAACTGAATTAGGGAAAAGAATAAATCTACACAACTAGAAAATATTAAAAAGACCCAATCAGATATGAAGAATTCAATAGCTGAAAAAGAAAAACACACTAGAAGGAATGAATAACAGACTAAGTGATACGGAAGAACACATAAGACATCTGGAAGATAAAATAATGGAAATCACCAAATCAGAACAGCAAAAAGAAAAGCAAATTTTTAAAAACGAAAACAGCCTAGGAGATATCTGTAATAATATTAAGCATACCAACACTCGCATTATAGGGGTCCCAAAAGGAGAAGAGACAAAGAAGGAGATCAAAAATGTATTTGAGAAAATTATGGCTGAAAACTTCAGAAACCTCAAGAAGGAAACATATATCCAGGTACAGGAATCACAAAGGGTCCCAAATAATATGAGCCCAAAGAGACCCACACCAAGACATAGCATAATTAAAAAGGCAAAGATAAAGAGAGAATTATAAAGGCAGCAAGAGAAAACCAAAGAGTCATATACAAGAGAATCCCAATAAGGCTGTCAACTGATTTCTCTGCAGAAAATTTTACAGGCTGAAAAGAGGGGCATGATATATTTAAAGTCCCAAAAGGGAAAAACCTACAACCTAGGATACTCTACGCAGCAAGATTATCATTTAGAAAAGAAGCAGAGATAAAGAACTTCTCAGAGAAGTAAAAACTAAAAGAATTCATCAATACTGAAACTACCCTAGAATAAATGTTAAAGGGACTTCTCTAAGTGGAAAAGAAGTAAAAAAGCTATAGAGAAGGCAAAGTTCCACTAGGAAAGGCAAATATGTAGTAAGGACTGAGGATCAACCACTTAAATAAGTCAGTACAAAGATTAAAAGACAAAATATTGTAAAAGCAACTTTACAATAAACATTTAAGGGATAAACATGAGATGTAAAATATGACATCAAAACCACAAGGTGTGGGGAAGGGGAGTAAAAAATGTAGATCTTTTAGAATGTGTTTGAACTTAAATGACTGTCAGTTTAAAACAAGTAGATGTAGTTATAGATCAATACATATGAACCCCATGGTAACCACAAATCAAAAACCTACAATAGGGCTTCCCTGGTGGTGCAGTGGTTGAGAATCTGCCTGCCAATGCAGGGGACACGGATTCGAGCCCTGGTCTGGGAAGATCAGGCCTGGAGCAACCAGGCCCATGAGCCACGACTACTGAGCCTGCGCGTCTGGAGCCTGTGCTCCGCAACAAGAGAGGCCGCGATAGTGAGAGGCCCGCGCACCAAGATAAAGAGTGGCCCCCACTTGCCCCAACTAGAGAAAGCCCTCGCACAGAAACGAAGGCCCAACACAGCCAAAAATAAATTAATTAATTAAAAAAAAAAAACCTACAATAAATACACGAAAACTAAAAGGAAAGAAACTCAAGCATACTATTAAAGAAAATCATCAAGCCACAAGGGAAGAAACAAAAAGAAGAAAAGAACAGAGAAGAACTACAAAAGCAACTGGAAAACAAGTGATAAAATGGCAATAAGTACACACCTATCAATAATTACATTAAATGTCAATGGACTAACTGCTCCTATCAAAAGACATAGGGTGGCTGATTGAATAAAAAAAAACAATACCCTTTTCTATACTGCCTATAAGAGACTCACTTCAGGGCGAAAGACACACACAGAATGAAACTGTTGCGGTGGAAAAAGATATTTCATGCAAATGGAAATGACAAGAAAGTGGGGGTAGCAATACTCAAATCAGATAAAATAAACTTTAAAACAAAGACTATAACAGAAGAGAAGGGCATTATATAATGATAAAAGGATCAATATAAGAAGAGGATATTATTGTGCTCATTAACATATATGCACCCTGTATAGGAGCACATAAACATACAAAGCAAATACTAACAGACATAAAGGGAAAAACTGACAGTAATACAATAATATTAGGAGACTGTAACACCCCACTGGAAGCATAAAATATCCCGAATTGCCAAAGCAATCTTGAGAAAAAGAACAAAGCCGGAGGTGTCACCCTCCCAGACTTCAGACTATACTACAAAGCTATGGTAATCAAAATAGCATGGTACTGGCACAAAAACAGACACACAGATCAATGGAACAGAATAAAGAGCACAGAAATGAACCCACACACCTATGGTCAATTAATCTTTGACAAAGAAAACAAGAGTGTACAATGGAGAAAAGACAATCTCTTCAATAAGTGGGTCTGTAAAACAACAAGATTAGAACATTTTCTAACACCATATACAAAAAAATATATACTCAAAATGGATTAAAGATCTAAATGTAAGAACTTAAACCATAAAACCCTTAGAAGAGAACATAGGCAGAACACTCTTTGACATAAATTGTAGCAATATTTTCTTAGATGTCTCCTAATGCAAAAGAAATAAAAGCAAAAATAAACAAATGGAACCTAATTAAACTTAAAAGCTTTTGCACAGCAAAGAAAACCATCAACAAAATGAAAAAACAACCTACAGAATGGGAGAAAATATTTGTAAATGATATGGCCAATAAGAGGTTAATATCCAAAATATATAAACAGCTCATGCAACTCAATATCAAAAAAAGAAAAACCCAGTCCAAAAAAAAAAAAAAAAAATGGGCAGAAGACCTGAATAGACGTTTTTCCAAAGAAGACGTACAGATGGTTAACAGGCACATGAAAAGATGCTCAGAATCGCTAATTATTATAGAAATGCATATCAAAACAATAGTGAGATATCACCTTCACCTGTCAGAATGGCTAGCATCAAAATGTCTACAAATAACAAGTGTTGATGAGGATATGGAGAAAAAGGAACCCTTGTACACTGTTGGTGGGAATGAAATTGGTGCAGTCGATATGGAAAACAGTATGGATGTTCCTCAAAAAACTGAAAATAGAACTACCATGTGATCGACAATTCCACTCCTGGGTATTCATCTGGAAAAACTAAAAGCACTCATTCTAAAAGATAAATGCACCTCAATATTCATAGCAGCACTATTTACAATAGCCAAGATATGGAACCAACCTAAGTGTTCATCAACAGATGAATTGATAAAGAATATGTGGTGTACATATACATTGGAATATTACTCAGCCACAGAAAGAATGAAATTCTGGCATTTGCAGCAACCTAGGTGGACCTAGAGAATGTTATGCTTAGCGAAGTAACTCAGACCGAGAAAGACAAATACTGTACGATATCACTTATATCTTTAAAAAATAAAACATAAGAAGGTATATAGCAAAACAGAAATAGACTCACAGTTATAGAAAACAAACTAGTGATTACCAGAGGGAAGAAGGAAGAGGGGAGGGGCGAAATAGGGGTATGGAATTAAGAGATACAAACTACTATGTATAAAATAGATAAACAGCAAGGATATATTGTATATCACAGGGAATTATAGGCATTATCTTGTAACAACCTTTAATGGAGTATAATCTGTAAAAACACTGAATTACTATGCTGTACACTTGAAATTAATATAATATTGTAAAGCAACTTTATTCAATTTTAAAAAACTGAGAAAAAAGGGATAAGAGGATCAATCACCAAGAAGATGTAACACTTATAAACATGTACACACCTAACAACTAAGCCCCAAAATGCATGAAGCCAAACTGACAGAATTGAAGGGAGAAATAAGCAGTAGCAGTAGTAGTTAGAGACTTCAGTATCCCCACTCTCAATAATTGATAGAGCAACTACATATAAAATCAACAAGAATGTAAAGACATCAACAATACTGTAAACAATTTCAACTGATTGACATATATTGAGGACTCCACCCAACAACAGCAAAATACGCATCTTCAGGAGCACACATTCTCCAGGATAGACCATATGCTAAACCAGAAAACAAATGTCAGTAAATTTAAAAGGATTGAAGTCATTCAAAGTAAGTTCTCTGATCACAATAGAATTACTGTAGGAATCAATAACAGAAAGAAATTTGGAGTATTCACAAATACGTGGAACTTTTCTTTTATAATACATTCCCAAATAACCAATGGGTAAAAGAAGAAGTCACAAGAGAAATTAGAAAATACCTTGAAATGAATGAAAACAAAAACACAACATACCTAAAGCAGTGCTTAGAGGGAAATTTACCACTATAAATGCCTATATTTTAAAAAGAAGAAAAATCTCAAATAAATAACCTAAGCTTCCACCTCAGAAAACTACAAAAAGGAAAGAAAACTAAACCCAAAGCAAGCACAAAGAGGACGTAATAAAGATGAAAAAAGAAAGTAGAGAATAGAAAAAGAATAGAGAATATCAACAAAAACAAAAATTGATTCTTTGAAAAGATCAACAAAATTGACAAATCTTTAGCGAGTCTGACCAAGAGAAAAAAGGCAAGAACACTCCAACTATTAAAATTGGTAATTAAAGTGGGGACATAACTACCAACATTACAAAAATGAAAGGATTATAGGAGAATACAACTATATGCCAACACATTAAATAACTTAGATGAAATGGACACCTAACTAGAAAGACACAAATTACTGAACTGAAGAAATATAAAATCTGAATAGACATAACTAATAAATAGATTGAAATTAGGAATTTTAAAACTTCCCACAAAGAAAAGCCTAGGGCCAAATGGCTTCACTGAAGAATTCTAACATTTAAGGCAAAATTAAATCAACCCTTTACCACTTTTCCAGAAAATAGAAGAGGGAATACTTGCCAGCTAATCTATGAGGCCAGTATCACCCTGATACCAAAACTATACAAAGACATCATGAAAAAAGAAGATTACATCCCAATATCCCTTGTGAATATAGTAATAAATCTTTTGAACAAAATATTAGCAAACTGAATGCAACAACAACTTATAAGTATTATATACCATGACCAAGTGAGATTTATTCCTGAAATGTATGTTCGGCTTAACATCCCCAAATCCATTAATGTAACACCATAATAATAGAATAAAAGGCAAAAACCACATGATCATCTCGATAGATGCAGAAAAGGTGTTTGATAAAATCCAACACCATTTATGATTTTTTTAAAAAACTCTTAGCAAAAAGGAATCAAAAGGAGCTTCACCAACCTAATAAAGGGACCTATGAAAAATTTGGAGCTACCCTCATGCTTAATGGCAAAAGACTAAATGTTTTTCCCCTAAGACTGGAACCAAAACAAGGATGCTGTCTCTCACAATTTCCATTCAGCACCGTAGTGGAAGTTCTAGCCAGTGCAATTAGGCAATAAAAGGAAAGAAAGGCCATCTAGATTGGAAAAAGAAGTTAAACTGTCTTTATTCACATTCCACATAATCCTGTTTGTAGAAAATCCTAAGGACAAACTACTCAATTAAAAATAAACAGACACCTCACAAAAGCATATGAAATGATGCTTAATATAATCTGCCATTAGGAAAAGCAACAATGAGATGCCACTACACAAGTATTAAAATGACAAAAAAAAAAATTGACAATAGGAATTGCCAGCAAGGATATAAAGAAACAGGAACTCTCATTTATTGCTAGTGGGAATGCAAAATGGCACAGTCACTTTGGAAGACAGTTTGGCAGCTTCTTACAAAGCTAAACATGGTCTTATCATATAATCTAGCAATTGTGCTCACACATATTTACTTAACATATTTGAAAACTTACGCCCTCACAAAAACCCATACATGAATGATTATAGTGACTACTCATAATTGCCCAAAACTGAAAGCAACAAAAATGTTCTTCAATAAGTGAATGGATAAACAAACTGTGGTACAATGGAATATTATTCAAGAGATAAAAAGAAATGAGATATCAAGTCACAAATAGACATGGGCAAATCTCAAAGGCATATTGCTAAGTGAAAGAAGACTGTCTGGAAAGACTACACAATGTATGACTTCAATTAAATGACATTCTGAAAAAGGCAAAACTATGGAGATAGTAAAAAGATTAGCAGCTGCCAAGGGTTGGGAGGGAGGAGAGAAGGTGAAACACAAGAGATTATTTTTTAGGATTGTGAAACTATTCTGTATGATACCGTAATGGTGAATGCATGACACTGTACATTTGTTAAAACCCATAGAACTGCACAGCAAAAAGAGTGAACCTTAATGTATGCAATTTAAAAAAATAATTTAGGAGGTCTGGGGATTCTGGGATGGAATGCATAATGCGACCAAACTATGTTGCAAATGTGTGAAACAACTTCACTGAGAGTGGGAGGAAAAGGAGCTCACCTAAGGAAACTTGGAAATGAGTAGAGTCTGTAAGACTAAAGGCAAAAGAAACTGTTTATAAGCACTGTACCCTAGTTCATAGTTTCCAATAGGAGTAAGGTTAACCATTCTGATTCTACTACATAGATATATATAAAATAAAGTATAGGATGGCACATGAGGGGAGCGAGTTTTCTCATTGTTGGAGTGAGAGGTTACAGTCAAGCAAGGGGAAGATGCTAAAATGAGCCATATAGTAATAGAGTTGAAGACATCAGTTGAATATATGTTTAGTTTAATGTAGATGGCTGCATATAGAAATATTTCTAGATATATGAATATACAAGAGTTAGTGTACAAACATAAATTTCTTTGCTGTGTCAGCTGAGAGGGCCTAGAAACAGTGATGCCCAAGTAGTAACACACCTAACACCCTGAACTTGGTTTATAATACCATTTTTCAATTAAAAAAAAAATCAGGACACCTTAGAAAAATGTATTATTATAGGTCTGGCACAAAAAATATACTGTATGAGGGCTTCCCTGGTGGCACAGTGGTTGACAGTCTGCCTGCCAATGCAGGGGACACGGGTTCGAGCCCTAGTCTGGGAGAATCCCACGTGCCGCGGAGCAACTGGGCCCGTGAGCCGCAATTGCTGAGCCTGCGCGTCTGGAGCCTGTGCTCCGCAACAAGAGAGGCCGCGATGGTGAGAGGCCCGCTCACCGCGATGAAGAGTGGCCCCCGCTTGCCACAGCTGGAGAAAGCCCTCGCACAGAAACGAAGACCCAACACAGCCATAAATAAATAAATTTTAAAAAATATGCTGTATGAGCATGGAGTATCTCGTAGTGCCAGAAAGGAAGTGTTAAAAGAAAATCACAATCATGGGTGTATATCAAAGGGACACAAGAGCCAACTAAAAGAGCCCCCAATGGCCTTACCCAAAACAACGGAAGTAGTATTGGATTATAACCCAAAGTAAATAATAAATATCCATGAATCTACATATATAAATAAATTAATGAATAATAAACAAATGGGGGAAATAGACAAATCTCCCACAAAGAAGAATTCCAAATAATGTATGTAGATACTCTACCCTCAAGGAATTGGAGTATAACTCTCCAGTGAGCTACTCTTAGTGACCTTCTCCCAGAGTATAGTATGGAAAGCTGGGAGATGGGGGAAGAGGAACTTTACAATGGAGAAATATGACAAATACTACCTCATCTAGGTGATCAAGGTCAGCATCAGCAGTGATAAATCATGGTAACAAATGTATCACACTAAAAGTAGATGTTAATAATAGGGAAAACTGGTTGTTGGGTATATGAAAATTCTCTTTACTACCTTGGCAATTTTATTGTAAACCAAAAACTCTTCTAAAGTTAAAAAAAAAAGTGTATTTCTTAAAATGAGTAAAAGACTTAAATAGGTATTTCACCAAACAAGATTCATGAATGCCTAATCAGCCCATGAAAAGATACTCAGCATCATTAATCATTAGAGAAATGCAAGTTAAAACCACATTGAAATACCACTACACACCCACTTGAATGACTAGCATCAAAAAGATGGTGAATAGCAAGTTCTGATGAGGGTGTGGATAAACTGGAACTCTCTTACATTGCTGGTAGGATGTAAAATAGTACAACTACTTTTGAACATAGTTTAGCAATTTCCTATAAAGTTTAACGTAAATTTACCCTATAACTGAGTAATTCCGTTCATATAGGCCTACACAAGAGAAAGTAAAACAAATGTGTGCTCAAAGACTTGTATGCAAATGTTCATAGCAGCATTATTATAACCAGCCAAGAAGTGAAAAACATCCAAATGTCCAAAAATGGGTGAATGGATGAACAAAATGTGCTTTATTCATACAATAGAATACTGTTCAGGAAAAAAAAGGAATGAACTACTGGTGCACACTACGACACGAAAGAACCTCAAAACCATCATGCTAAGTGAGAAATAGATGCAAAAGACTTCATATTGTATGATTCCATTTATAGGAAATGTCCAACAAAGGCAAATCTATAGAGACAGAAAGCATATTAATGGTTGCCTGGGACTGGAGGTTGGAAAGAGGATTGATGGCAAATAGGCTTGAGGGATATTTTGGGGGTGATAGAAATGCTCTACAAATGGATTGTGGTGATGGTTGTATAACTCTGTAAATTTACTAAAAATCATTTAATTGTACACTTAAGACAGGTATAGGATGCAAATTACACCTCAATAAAGGTGTTTGAAAAGGGTAAACAGCTTTGTTTATCATTACCAAAGAGCACTACTTAAGTGTTTATTGCTCAAAATAAATAGGAAAAGACCTATCTAAATTCTTATAAATGAAGACTCAAATATTGACAGTCATGTAACAATGACTTATAAGCCTATCTATGCTATTTTTCCAGACTATCTTTCCAGTGCAGTTATTTCATATACTTCAAGAGGCTGTGAAGAGAAAAGATTAAAATATTGAAAGTGTTTGAGTGCCTTATAAAACTTTGATAAACTGCTTTATGTTTCATATATTTATCAAAACGTTTGAAAAATAGTCTAAGGTAGTTTTACTGTCTAAATTTCTAGCACATCTAAATAGAAAACTATACATTGAAAGATTCCCAGAACATATTTAAGAATCATATGCTGGATTCTTTTTCTTCCCAAGATTGGAATAGATGGATGTGGAAAAGAAACTTGTGCAACTTCGGCCTGTTATTTGACAGAATACAAAGTATACCAAGTGTCTTTATCTCACAATTATGCATACATAGAATTCAAAGAAGATTTTAAAAAGGTGTTTATTCAATCAGGATTAGAAGGGAGCCCCACTGTTTTGATAGTTACTAATTTAAACCTAGATCAGGTAAGCACTTTTTGTCTTTATTATCTGCTAAAGTTGGATATTTAAGTAGCCCCCCAAATTTAATATTTGAAAAGAAAATATTTATCTATGGTCCTATTAACCTACCGTATCAATTCTTTTCATTATTCTCTATCCTTATCCAATCATAGCCTATAGAGTTTATAAATTTGCAATCATGCTGTAGATCGTTTTGCATAAGCATTACAACAAAAGAATTTTCTGTCTTTGTAATTATAATTTTAATTGACAAATTGGAAATAATTTATCTATGTAGGTGAAGTCATCCATTGTATATCTGAACCAGTTTTGTAATCTGTCTTCTAAAAAGAACACTATCATCTGCATCCACTGCCTGACCATGTAACCTAGAGTGTGCTGTCACAGGGTTTGAGGCTCTGTTTCTCTCCTTTATCCTTCTGCTCAAATTTCACCAGAGTCGAGAACTTTCCTTGCAGGTTATACTTTATTTATATGTAAGCAAAAAATGTTAATCACTCAAATTTTTTTAAATCTGTTCTTTTGCATAAGTTATACCCTTCCACAGCCAAAACATAATTAGGAATACCACCTCAAATTGTATTTACTTCTTTGTGGTGAAATTTCAAGGGAATATTGTTTATTATCCATGATCCAGACCTGTACAGTCTTTAGTATTGTTTCAAACCCCCATCTTGTTTTTTCTCCTAATACTGGGCCTCTCTCCCTAGAGTTGTGGGGTTTTTTTCATGTCATATTTTGAGAGTAAATCCAATGGCCGTGTTATATCTTCTGTTCTCCATAATATCCAGTTTTTCTGCTTTAACTATATCTTCTCCCCTTCCCAAATTTAAATATCCTGCTCCTTGGTCAGGCTGAGATTTCTGCCAGACACTTTCTTTCTACATTTCAGAAGATGTAGTTTCTCCCATGCCAGGAACCTATCATTCTAATTTAAGAAACTATTTTTCAGAAACCCACAATCACAGCTGAATTGAACATGGCTCCCATGTTATGCAGAACTTCAAGGTAATTGGATCTCCTTTCTACCCTTTCCAGGTTTTTACTGTTCACATCATTGTTTTCCACATGAATCCAAAAAATGGTGTTATGACTTTGTTAAATTTGTTAACATTTGTTGAGTGGAGTACAGGGTATCGGATGGTGAGCCACAGTTTAACAAAAGACCACAAGAGAATTTGAAATAGAGAGGTTTATTACTCACAGGTTCTGCAGGAGGTACACAGCATGCCTTGAGGGGACCCATGGGAAGTCAAGGCAAAGTGCAGAGAGAGAGAGAGAAAGAGAGAGAGAAGAAGGACCAGGTCACATGCCTTGATTAGCATTCATGGGTGCAGTGCTTTGGAGTTCCCAGCCTAGGGCCTGATTGGTCAATTCAAATCCAAAGAGGGGTATTGGTAAGTTCCACAGGGGTCTTATCTGAGAAGCACATAAAGGGAAGGCTCTGAGAAGCAGGGAAGACTGTTGATCACAAGGACTGGGAAGTCATATCAGAATTTACATTTGCTTGTGACTCTATGGGTTGCTATCTAAGGCATTTGCATCCATGAGTCAGTTTAAGGCCCCCTGCAGGCTGCTTGGCTAAACAAAAGTGGATGCTGAGGCAGCAATACCATGGAGTAACTTAGCTAGACTCTCGACAAGTAGGTAATAATCAGAGTATTTAATAAAGCTTTGATGGTTCTCCATCATGTCTTAGGTGAGACAGGAAAGCAGCTAGCCCCATGTCACCTCTGCTGGCCTCTACTGGACACAGCCCGCCAGCTCTCTGCCCTTTCCCAACTGGGCTGAAATACCAGGCACCTGTGAGTGACTGAAGAATATCTTGAGGAGCTGATAAAGCTAATGATGCTTTTTTATTAAAAGAAACTTGGAGATTGGTTCCAGAAGGACGTGCTCTCACTCCCTCCTGTGAGAACACCGGAATCACAACTAACTGCTGAATAATCATCGACAGGAAGACACTGGAACTCACCAGAAAAGATACCCCACATCCAAAGACAAAGGAGAAGCCACAATGAGATGGTAGGAGGGGTGCAATCAATAAAATCAAATCCCATAACTGCTGGGTGGGTGACTCACAAACTGGAGAACATTTATACCACAGAAGTCCACCCACTGGAGTGAAGGTTCTGAGCCCCACTTCAGGCTGCCCAAACTTGGGGTCTGGCAACGGGAGGAGGAATAACAAGAGAATCAGACTTTGAATGCTAGTGGGATTTGATTGCAGGACTTCTACAGGACTGGGGGAAACAGAGACTCCACTCTTGGAGGGCACACACAAAGTAGTGTGCACATCGGGACCCAGGGGAAGGAGCAGTGACCCCATAGGAGACTGAACCAGACCTACCTGCTAGTGTTGGAGGGTCTCCTGCAGATGTGGGGGGTGGCTCTGTCTCACTGTGAGGACAAGGACACTGGCAGCAGAAGTTCTGGGAAGTACTCCTTGGCGTGAGCTCGCCCAGAGTCAGCCATTAGCCCCACCAAAGAGCCCGGGTAGGCTCCAGTGTTGGGTTGCCTCAGGCCAAACAACCAACAAGGAGGGAACCCAGCCCCACCCATCAGCAGTCAAGCGGATTAAAGTTTTACTGAGCTCTGCCTACCAGAGCAACACGCAGCTCTACCCACCTCCGGTCCCTCTCATCAGGAAGCTTGCACAAGCCTCTTAGATAACCTCAGCCACCAGAGGACCAACAGCAGAAGCAAGAAACCTACAATCCTGCAGCCTGTGGAACGAAAACCACATTCACAGAAAGACAGACAAAATGAAAAGGTAGAGGACTATGTACCAGGTGAAGGAACAAGATAAAACCCCAGAAAAACAACTAAATGAAGTGGAGATAGGCAACCTTCCAGAAAAAGAATTCAGAATAATGATAGTGAAGATGATCCAGGACCTTGGAAAAAGAATGGAGGCAAAGATCGAGAAGATGCAAGAAATGTTTAACAAAGACCTAGAAGAATTAAAGAACAAACAAACAGAGATGAACAATACAATAACTGAAATGAAAACTATATTAGAAGGAATCAATAGCAGAATAACTGAGGCAGAAGAACGGATAAGTGACCTGGAAGACAGAATGGTGGAATTCGCTGCTGCGGAACAGAATAAACAAAAAAGAATGAAAGGAAATGAAGACAGCCTAAGAGACCTGTGGGACAACGTTAAGCGCAACAACATTCGCATTCTAGGGGTCCCAGAAGGAGAAGAGAGAGAGAAAGGACCTGAGAAAATATTTGAAGAGATCATAGTCAAAAACTTCCCTAACATGGGAAAGGAAATAGCCACCCAAGTCCAAGAAGTGCGGAGAGTCCCATACAGGACAAACCCAAGGAGAAACACACCAAGACACATAGTAATCAAATTGGCAAAAATTAAAGACAAAGAAAAAGTATTGAAAGCAGCAAGGGAAAAATGACAAATAACATACAACGGTACTCCCATAAGGTTAACAGCTGATTTCTCAGCAGAAACTCTACAAGCCAGAAGGGAGTGGCATGATATACTTAAAGTGATGAAAAGGAAGAACCTACAACCAAGATTACTCTACCTGGCAAGGATCTCATTCAGATTCGATGGAGAAATCAAAGCTTTACAGACAAGCAAAAGCTAAGAGAATTCAGCACCACCAAACCAGCTCTACAACAAATGCTAAGGGAACTTCTCTAAGTGGGAAACACAAGAGAAGAAAAGGACCTACAAAAACAAACCCAAAACAATTAAGAAAATGGTCATGGTAACATACATATCGATAATTGCCTTAAACGTGAATGGATTAAATGCTCCAACCAAAAGACACAGGCTTGCTGAATGGAAACAAAAACAAGACCCATATATATGCTGTCTACAAGAGACCCACTTCAGACCTAGGGACACATTCAGACTGAAAGTGAGGGGATGGAAAAAGATATTCCATGCAAATAGAAATCAAAAGAAAGCTGGAGTAGCAATACTCATATCAGATAAAATAGACTTTAAAATAAAGAATGTTACAAGAGACAAGGAAGGACACTACATAATGATCAAGGGATCAATCCAAGAAGAAGATATAACAATTATAAATATATATGCACCCAACATAGGAGCACCTCAATACATAAGGCAACTGTTAACAGCTATAAGAGGAAATCGACAGTAACACAATAATAGTGGGGGACTTTAACACCTCTCTTACACCAATGGACAGATCATCCAGACAGAAAATTAATAAAGAAACACAAGCTTTAATGACACAATAGACCAGATATATTTAATTGATATTTATAGGACATTCCATCCAAAAACAGCAGATTATACTTTCTTCTCAAGTGCGCATGGAGCATTCTCCAGGATAGACCACATCTTCGGTCACAAATCAAGCCTCAGTAAATTTAAGAAAATTGAAATCATATCAAACATCTTTTCTGACCACAACACTATGAGATTAGAAATGAATTACAGGGTAAAAAACGTAAAAAACACAAACACATGGAGGCTAAACAATACGTTACTAAATAACCAAGAGATCACTGAAGAAATCAAAAAATACCTAGAGACAAATGACAATGAAAACACGACGATCCAAAACCTATGGGATGCAGTAAAAGCAGTTCTAAGAGGGAAGTTTATAGCTATACAAGCCTACCTCAAGAAACAACAAAAATCTCAAACAATCTAACCTTACACCTAAAGGAACTAGAGAAAGAAGAACAAACAAAACCCAAAATTAGCAGAAGGAAAGAAATCATAAAGATCAGAGAAGAAATAAATGAAATAGAAACAAAGAAAACAATAGCAAAGATCAATAAAACTAAAAGCTGGTTCTTTGAGAATATAAACAAAATTGATAAACCATTAGCCAGACTCATCAAGAAAAAGAGGAGAGGACTAAAATCAGGAAAATTAGAAATGAAAAAGGAGAAATTACAACAGACACCACAGAAATACAAAGCATCCTAAGAGACTACTACAAGCAACTCTATGCCAATAAAATGGACAACCTGGAAGAAATGGACAAATTCTTAGAAAGGTATAACCTTCCAAGAGTGAACCAGGAATAAATAGAAAATATGAACAGACCAATCCCAAGTAATGAAATTGAAACTGTGATTTAAAATCTTCCAACAAACAAAAGTCCAGGATCAGATGGTTTCACAGGTGAATTCTATCAAACATTTAGAGAAGAGCTAACACCCATCCTTCTCAAACTCTTCCAAAAAATTGTAGAGGAAGGAACACTCCCCAACTCATTCTATGAGGCCACCATCACCCTGATACCAAAACCAGAAAAAGATACTACAAAAAAAGAAACTTACAGACCAATATCACTGATGAATATAGATGCAAAAATCCTCAACAAAATACTAGCAAACAGAATCCAACAACATATTAAAAGGATCATACACCATGATCAAGTGGGATTTATCCAGGGATGCAAGGATTCTTCAATATAAGTAAATCAATCAATGCGATACACAATATTAACAAATTGAAGAATAAAAACCGTATGATCATCTCAATAGATGCAGAAAAAGCTTTTGACAAAATTCAACACCGATTTATGATAAAAACTCTCCAGAAAGTGGGCATAGAGGGAACCTACCTCGACATAATAAAGGCCATATATGACAAACCCACAGCAAACATCATTCTCAAAGGTGAATAATTGAAAACATTTCCTCTAAGATCAGGAAAAAGACAAGGTTGCCCACTCTCACCACTATTTTTTTTAAAAATTTATTTATTATTTATTTATTATTTATTTTTGGCTGTGTTGGGTCTTCGTTTCTGTGCGAGAGCTTTCTCTAGTTGCGGCAAGCAGGGGCCACTCTTCATCGCGGTGCGCGGGGCTCTCACTATCGCGGCCTCTCCTGTTGTGGAGCACAGGCTCCAGACGCGCAGGCTCAGTAGTTGTGGCTCACGGGCCTAGTTGCTCCGCGGCATGTGGGATCTTCCCAGACCAGGGCTCGAACCCGTGTCCCCTGCATTGGCAGGCAGATTCTCAACCACTGTGCCACCAGGGAAGCCCTCTCACCACTATTATTCAACATAGTTTTGGAAGTCCTAGCTACTGCAATCAGAGAAGAAAAAGAAATAAAACAAATACAAATTGGAAAAGAAGAAGTAAAACTGTCACTGTTTGCAGATGACATGATACTATACATGGAGAATCCTAAAGATGCCACCAGAAAACTACTAGAGCTAATCAATGAATTTGGTAAAGTTGCAGGATACAAAATTAATGCACAGAAATCTCTTGCATTCCTATATACTAATGATGAAAAATCTGAAAGAGAAATTAAGGAAACACTCCCATTTACCATTGCAACAAAAAGAATAAAATACCTAGGAATAAACCTACCAAGGGAGACAAAAGACCTGTATGCAGAAAATTATAAGACACTGATGAAAGAAATTAAAGATGATACCAATAGATGGAGAGATATACCATGTTCTGGGATTGGAAGAATCAATATTGTGAAAATGACTATACTACCCAGAGCAATTCACAGATTCAATGCAATCCCTATCAAATTACCAATGGCATTTTTTACAGAAGTAGAACAAAAAATCTTAAAATTTGTATGGAGACAAAAAAGACCCCGAATAGCCAAAGCAGTCTTGAGGGGAAAAAGCAGAGCTGGAGGAATCAGACTCCCTGACTTCAGACTATACTACAAAGCTACAGTCATCAAGACAATATGGTACTGGCACAAAAATGGAAATATAGAGCAATGGAACAGGATAGAAACCCCAGAGATAAACCCACGCACCTATGGTCAACTAGTCTATGACAAAGGCAAGGATATACAATGGAGAAAAGACAGTCTCTTCAAAAAGTGGTGTTGGGAAAACTGGACAGCTACATGTAAAAGAATGAAATTAGAATACTCCCTAACACGATACACAAAAATAAACTCAAAATGGATTCGAGACCTAAATGTAAGACCAGACACTATAAAACTCTTAGAGGAAAACAGAGGAAGAACACTCTTTGACATAAATCACAGCAAGATCTTTTTTTGATCCACCTCCTAGAGTAATGGAAATAAAAACAAAAATAAACAAATGGGACCTAAACTTCAAAGCTTTTGCACAGCAAAGGAAACCATAAACAAGGCGAAAGGACAACCCTCAGAATGGGAGAAAATATTTGCAAATGAATCAACGGACAAAGGATTAATCTCCAAAATATATAAACAGCTCATGCAGCTCAATATTAAAGAAACAACCCAATCCAAAAATGGGCAGAAGACCTAAATAGACATTTCTCCAAAGAAGACATACAGATGGCCAAGAAGCACATGAAAAGCTGCTCAACATCACTAATTATTTGAGAAATGCAAATCAAAACTACAATGAGGTGTCACCTCACACCAGTTAGAATGGGCATCATCAGAAAATCTACAAACAACAAATGCTGGAGAGGGTGTGGAGAAAAGGGAACCCTCTTGCACTGTTGGTGGGAATGTAAATTGATACAGACACTGTGGAGAACAATATGGAGGTTCCTTAAAAAACTAAAAATAGAATTACCATATGATCCAGCAATCCCACTACTGGGCATATACCCAGAGAAAACCGTAATTCAAAAAGACACATGCACCCGAATGTTCATTGCAGCACTATTTACAATAGCCAGGTCATGGAAGCAACCTAAATGCCCATCGACAGACGAATGGATAAAGAAGATGTGGTACATATATACAATGGAATATTACTCAGCCATAAAAAGGAACGAAATTGAATCATTTGTTGAGATGTGGATGGATCTAGAGACTGTCATACAGAGTGAAGTAAGTCAGAAAGAGAAAAATAAATATCGTATATTAATGCGTGTATGTGGAACCTAGAAAAATGGTACAGATGAACCGGTTTGCAGAGCAGAAATTGAGATACAGATGTAGAGAACAAACGTATGGACACCAAGGGGGGAAAGTGACGGGGGGTGGGGGTGGGGGTGTGATGAATTGGGAGATTGGGATTGACATGTATACACTGATGTGTTTAAAATCGATGACTAATAAGAACCTGCTGTATAAAAAAATAAATAAAATTTTAAAAAATAAATAAAAAAGAAAGCTTGGATTTATCCTCAAAACCAAAATTTTCATACGTTTTTATAACTCCTCTGGTAGCGTTTCTTTCACTGCTGCTTCTTCTGTGTTACCTTCCCATTCAATTTGGAAGCCTTTATAGAGATGATCTTGGTTAAATTAAAATAATCTTTTGGCCATGTGATTTCTAGTTTGTGTAGTATTCAAACACAAAAGTAGATGTAGTGAGAACTACTCTAAACTCCTTGATGCAGAGTCCCTGTTCAACTCATTATTGTACCCACCCCTCCCATGCCTCTTGCCCCAGTACATAACACAAGTGTTTGGCATAGTGTCGGTACCAGATCTATGTTTCTTTAATGTTTGAATAAATGAATGGATAAATGAAGCTTATTTTGACTCAGACAAAAAATGTTTTTAATGGGTTTGAATTAAGAGAAGTTATTTTTTTAAACTAATCTTAATTCTCCTTAAACACTATTGCTTTCTCAATTTGCTGTGTTTAGAGTAGAATATATGAATAACTGACTCATTCCTGATTAAATATATGTTTCACCTAAGGAATTATTTTTGGAAAATTTGATCAGCATCATTAATTTGGGGAAAATACCTGACTTGTTTGACAATGAGGAGCTGGACTCAATTGCACTCAGGATTAGAACCCTTGCTGAACATTCTGGTTATGTTAATAATAGGCAAGCTTTACTTTCATTCTTCCAAAAGGTACTTTTTTTGGATTGACTTTATTAAATAGTCATGTTAAATTAAAAATAGACTATGTTTATAATTCTGTACATAGTCTATTTTAAATTAAAAATAGACTATATTTCTGTACATGATTTTCAAGCTGGATAATTTCTCTGGTTCTTTACATGAGTTTTTAAAGCTAAAATAATGACTGCCATCCCTACACACAGACACACCATAGGCAAGACAAACAAAGATAGCAAGGATCTGGGACTGACTGGCTAACAGTGGCTTAAAAAAATAATAACAGCTGGAGGCAATGACACAAGAATTAAGATCCCAAGATTATTTCATACCCTGAGATCCCTTCCTAGTCAATTTCAGTTGTATGTTGGTAACAAGCCTGGAAAGGCAAGAAACAAGAATTCCTTCATCCCCTTAAATAACCTTAGAATTGGCCAGGAGGTGATGGGTACAGAAAGAAATCATCCATATAGAGCAGGTGATATTCCGAATGAACTCAGTGGTGAGGTAGCTGTGAAAGAGTTAACTCGATGAGAGATATCACCTAGACAAATGAAGTAGGCTTTCTGTGTCTTTAAAGCATGATGACTGACCAGTGGCTTAGTGAACAGATAGATATGATTACCCAAGCCAAAATGTTCACTGGGGAAGTACCACAGGCCAACTTATTTCTCAAGCCAGTTTCTGCCTTTTATGGAGTCATTTGAAAATTGAACTGGCCACCATCCGTTCCTCAGCAGATACTTAGTGATCTGGCACAAAAAGATGTAAAAAATTTTGGGAATGGAATCCACAGTTGAGGGAGAACAATGTCTTTATAAATGGATGCTTGGATTGAGTTATATTTTAAAATGGTACAGTAGAAAGAAGGATAGGAGTTATCCTGATAACTTGTGGCACTCTAGCACCTTCTTATGAAATTGGTTTATTCAATAGATTGTGAGTAGTAAGGAAAAACAAAGAAATTCTGATTTGGAGTGTGGAGAGCAATGCACTCCAGAAATAAAAAATAAACTAAGAATCCCAAGTAGAAATAAATTTTAATTTTATATGTATGTCATACTTTCAAAAATGATTTGAACTGTCTTACAATAATAATAGTGAAAGCACACTTTGAACTGTTGGATATCTTCAAGTAGGAGTTTGGGGATGGGTAAAGCAAAGGGAGATGATTTCATTTTTAATTTAAACATTTCTGTATAGTATGAATTTTGCATTGAGCAGTTTCATTTACTTTTATAAAATTGTTAAAGACCAAAAAGGAGGGAAAAAGTTTTTATCAATCAAGACTACACTTTAGTCTTCTTTCAGGCTTACCATGCTTATTTGGCAAAATAGGTTGCTTGATACTCAAAGATATTATCACTTTATACAAGTTGAACTCTTTGAGTTAGAAGGAACGTTGACTCACTGAGGCTGCTTTCAATAATGTGGTTTTATCATAAAGTGACCTGTGGAAATGAGGAAGGAATCTGTGCCCCATGGTCAGTCCTTCCAAGAAGCCAGGAACAGCAACAACACAGCCAGGTTTTAAGGGGGGGAAAGATGCAGGCAAACTTCTTAGAAACTAGCACTTTTCCTAGGACCCGCAAAGTTGTATAGGATCTAATACTGCTTAGCTGTAATCCTTCAGCTTAGGAGTTTATTAGTATCTCCCTGGTGCTTGGTCTCTGTTTCTCTTTGTCTCTTTAATTCATCTGACCATTTCTCACTTTGAGTTTCTGTGGGTCTTAAATGCACACCGCCCCAGAGGAAAGAGTTAAATAGTCAGACCCATCGCCATCTGATATAAGGTTCCCTACTGAACAAAGCTCTAGCACCAGATCCCCTCATAAACAATGGTTTATACAAGGAATGTTCTGGAGACCAGTGTCTCCCCTACCCAGTCCATCCAGCTGAAGCCAAGGGTGTGGGGTCCCATAGAGCAAAACCTGGCTGCTTTCCTCAGAAGAGCTCTGTGGAGCTTGTAGTTCCCCTTGGAAGGACTCCAGTTATGGCAGACACTCAGTACACAATTGATAGTTCTCTACTCCACCCATTAAGGAAAGAATTGAAACAAATTTTAAATGGAATTTTCAATATAATATTTTCTTCAAAGCAGTGGATTACAATTTAACAACTTATACTTTCATTAATTTTCAGAGAATATATAAAAATCTTCATATTCTTATGACTATGAGTCCTACAAGACCTAACTTTCATCAAAATTGTAGACTATATCCTTCGCTGATCAGCTCCTGCACGATCGATTGGTATGAGAAGTGGCCAGAAGCAGCTCTCCTGATTGTAGCTGACTCTTAAGAGTAAAGGTGGATTTCGAGAACAGAGAGGTAAATATAACATCGCTTTGAAAAATCCAGTGCAGTGAAGGTTTCAGTTTATAATCAGAATCTGACAACTTCACATCTCTGAATAGAAATTTTTGCCCTAGATGGGCAAAAATAGGCAACTTTAGGCAAAATTATGAAATAAGTCAAGCGTTTGTCTTGATTCTTGATCCCTACCTCTTTTGCCCCCAAATTCACCCTATTTCAAAGATACCCAGATTCCTCACTGCTTGGGTCTCTTCACTATTCTGCCCTCATAGTGGACAGCAGATTTCCATGAAGGTAAACAACCTCCATTTTGCATACCAGATGCTCTGGTGAGGATGCTGCGACCTTCTGTGTACTCCTTGTAAATTTCTCTCGCTTGGTTACAACAACACAACTACAAAGAAATGAGAGCACAAGCCACACACAAAATTAACTCATAACTCATGAGCCACAAGTCAGTAAGAATCTGTTCTAGAGTGATTCAACTGAAGATCCCATGGGGTGTTGGCAAAAGAAGTTATAAATTTATAGAGGCCTGAAACTCAGTGTGGGACTTAGAACGGGGCTTACAACCTTACCTGTCCAAGTGTTCAAGGAAAGCAAAGGCCAAGAAGGGCAGATTCAGGGTAGAACCAGGAAGAAAATGCAGCTGGGTTAAGAGTGACCAGTTTAGCTAGGCTTGGTGGATTGGAGATGGATAATCAGTGCTAGATTACGTTTTTAAGTCAGAATTCTCTCTGAAGGTAAGCAAAGGTGACACTTTCTACTTTAGTTTTGCCCACCTATATATCTATACAGTCATCCCTCGATATACGTGGGAAATTGGTTCCAGCCCCCTCCCCCAAACCCCTAAGATACCAAAATCAGAGGATGCTCAAGTCCCTTATATTAAATGGTGTCGTATTTGCATATAACATATGCACATCCTCCAGTATGCTTTAAATCATCTCTAAATTACTCATAATACTTAATACAATGTAAGTATATATAAATCGTTATAAATATTATACAATGTAAATGGTATGTAAATAGTTGCCACTGCACGGGAAATTCAGGTTTTGCTTTTGGAAACTTTCTGGAATTCTTAAAAAATATTTTTCGTGGTTATTTGAATCCGTAAATGTAAAACCCACAGATACAGAGAGCTGACTATATATCCTTTGAGTCCTTACATTAGCTTTATTTTACTCAAGGAAATTGAGTATCTTGCTATCAATAACCTACTTTAAAGAAAGGAAGATAGGAGATAAAGAAAGCCATAAACCTTGGCCATTGACAATGTGTCTTAAATCCTTGGAAGGCTGTAGCAGAAATGAGGGAAAAGCCTAGTCTGAGTATGAGTCTGACATGTCATTAATTGTTAACCATTTTGTTGTCTTTTCCACCCTAACATCATCCTAAGCACTAAAACTCATACATTCTTCGTCCCATTCATCTAGGCCCTTTTTCTGCATCTCCACATCTCAGAAATGATAAACCATTTCAAGTTATTTACAGTGTGAGTTTTCTTTTGTGTGTGTATATTTGGACTGCTTTCTCTTAATTCTTAGAAATTACTATTTTTCAGAACTTAAAAGAAAAACTTGCCCCAACATGTGTCCAAATCCACAAAAGTATAAAAGACTTGAGCACAAAATACTTTAAAAAAACTAGAAGGCATTATTATATCACTCCCAGTAACTACTTGCGATTCATGGATACATTTGCCCACATTTTGAAGTCTCGAGAGAAGGAAATGCAAAAGAGGTAAGAATTTGAGACCAAATCAGAAATATGTATATATTATATTTGTGCTTTTATTTGTACAAATGCAAATAGTGAGCCCAAATCTGCCTTTTCAGTGGGGGAAAATGCAAAACTGCAGAAGATCTTAAAGAGGTAAGGTGGACATCTCCCCTGAGGTCATTCAAAGGCTGCCCCTGTAAAGGCAAGGCTGACCAATTCCGCCAGTGAAGAAGCAATAGATCATTAGATTCAGACATAGACAATGAAAGCAAGAGTAGCCAGCATTGCCCCTCTCCATGTTCCTTACTCCATGAGACAACACCAAAATAAAAGGAACCAGATGACTACAACACAGCTAGTGGGATGCCCTGTTGCTGAGGAGTCCGTGTCATGCTGCAGCTAAGCAGTTTTAGAGCCTCCAGCTAGACCTGGGAAGGTGGGGGAGGAAACGAGGTAGAAAGTCTTGTACCTAATCAGAACCCAGGAAACACTGAGAAACAGTCTCGTGACAGCCTCCCAGAAAGTTAGGGGAGAGGGTAGGAAATGGCCTTGTAGCATCTGCTCACAAGCATCCCATGCTCTCATGTTCTAGAAGGATCACAGACTTAGATCAGTTGTAGTTAAACCTTTTCCTATGTGACCTATGTGAAGGCATGAAATGTTGCCAGGGCGACATGGTAGAGCCATTTCTCTACAACTCCATCCTCTGACCTGTCACTTATCCAGCTGAAAAAGAATAGGCCACCCTATCAGATACCCTAATTAAGTGTACTGATAGGGGCTTAGACCAAGTCCATTCTTGGACAACATTGGATGACATTGCCATGACAATGACTGCCACTTGGAGGACAGACCTTCCTATCTGGGACCAAGCCAATTAAAAATTTTATTAATCCAAGTGTATCAGTCATTGGCAATAGCACATACTCTGCTTCAGTTGGCCAGCAGGAAGCCCAGAGTGATGAAATTTTTCATCACCACTGATGCTTGAGAGTTTAGACTAGTTTGTGTATGGCAGACAAGTACTGACCTGACATTTACAGATGAAGTAGTAGCAACCTCAATAGCAGCATTTTGCTAATGTGGGGTCAGGGTCTAATTTTATTAAGTTTTTGTTAACAAGGTCAAGTGGGGCATGACAGATTCAACATCAGTTAAATATAGAACAGTTGATATAGTTTGTGAACACAGTCTTATTTAGGTTAATTTTGTTCTATTGTTTTACATAAAGGCTGTTCACTCCTGGGGTTAGCAGCTCCTGGGATGTTTCTGAAAGTTCTTAGATTAAGACTTTTTTTGGTTAGTGATTAAATTGAGGATGATGGCAGCAGTCTGGGTAAACTGGCCGGATGCCCTATAGACAAGAGTCATAAGGGATTTATGGATCCTCCTTCCACCTCTGACCTCCGGGTTCCTAAGGTGCCCCCTTCCAGGGTTGTTGCTCTCCATTCACAGTCGTGGTTGGTGTGATCAGTCCCTGTCACAATCACTTCATGAACTTTCCAGTCTTCCCCATGTCTTACCCACACCGTATACCCAGACACATCCCTAAGTGGCTCAATAGTTTCTTCCTTATGTACCTTGTACTCTCCTAGAATATCTCCTACCCTCTGATGTATAACCAGGATCACCATAAGAGTTGTCACCTTATATGCATGATCGTTATCATCAGTATCCATAACTGCTCATATCTATCAGGTATAGCTAGGTGGTAAAAAGAAGCAGCAGGTTATAAGTCCCCACTTCCCAGCTCTTCTTTGCTTCTCACAAATCCAGTAGCCCAGTTTCCCAGGGGTAGATATGGGAGAAGAAAAAGTGGGAAGGGAAAGGAAAGGTTAATTATGTGGTTTGGGTTTCTTACAGCCAATCCACACCTCTTCCCCAACCCAAAACATTAAACATCCTGTTTAAATGGGAGGTAGCCTTCTGGGGAATAATCACATTTAAAGCCCAAATTGCCTGTCTTTAAGTGTGTGCTTCATTGAGAGTTAAGTTTCAGTTGTCTATTTTTTTTTTTTAGTTTTTCTTTTAAGAGTCCATTTTATTTTTAATAAAACCTGTTTCTTGGGGCTCATATGTTTACAGATTAAATGCTAAGCACAATGTCTGACATACACAACAAATAATAACTCTGTTTAAATAGGTGAATAATATAAATAGACTTGAATTTTAGGAAGATCACTCTGGTATTAGAATGGGGGATAAATTGGAGAGAGACAAAAAATAAAAACAAAGAAGATTTAAAAGCTATTGTAGTAATTCACATGAGACGTTTTGAGGACCTATCCTAGAGCTAGATCAAAGAATAAAATACGGAAAATATTTATGTAATTCACAATTTAAAGGGCATGGGTGATAATATTCTTAGAGATTATGAAATCTTCATAAAGATTATGAAACTAAAAAGAATAAAAATAGAAAAATAAACAAAACTAAGAGTTTGCTTCTTTAAAAGATCAACAAAATTAGCAAACTCTTAGCTAGATTAACTATGAAAATAAGAGGGAAGACTCAAATAACTAAAATCAGAAATGAAAGAGGGGACGTTAAAACCAATGATACAAAAATATAAAGGATCATAGGAGACTACCATGAACAATTATATGCCAACAAATTAGATAACCTAGAAGAAACAGAAATGTATAATCTACCAAGACTGAATCATGGGAAAAAAATAGAAAATTTGAACAGGCTTGTAATGAGTAAGGAAAGTGAGTGGGTAATCAAAAATCTTCCAATAAAAAAAAAGTCCTAGATAGCCAGCTGCACTGGAGAATTCAACCAAACATTTAAAGAAGAAATAACACAAATTCTCCTGAATCTTCAAAAAATTGAAGAGGAAGGCACACTTCCAAGCTCATTCTGGGAGACGAGTATTACCCTGATACCAAAGCCAGATAACGACACTATAAGAAAACTACAGGCCAATATTCCTGATGACAATAGATGCAAAAATCCTCAACAAAATACAGGAAATCAAATTCAACAGCACATTAAAAGGACTGTACATGATCAAGTGCAATTTATTCCTGGAATGCAAGGATGGTTCAACATAAGAAAATCAACCAATGTAAAAACTACACAGAACGAAGGATAAAAACCACATGACCATTTTTATTGATGCAGAAAAGCCATTTGTAAGATTTAACATTCTTTCATGATAGAAACACTCAACAAACTGGGAATATAGGGAAACTACGTTGACATAATAAAAGTCATTTATGAAAAGCCCACAGCTAACTTCAAATTCAGTTGTTAAAAATGGAAAGCTTTTCTCTAAAATCAGGAACAAAACAAGGATGCCCCCTGCTCTCACCACTTGTATTTAACACGGATGTTTTGGCCAGAGCATTAGACAAGAAACAATAAAAATAAAAAGATCAAAATTGGAAAGAAGGAAAGAAAATTATCTGTTCACAAATGACACAATCTTATATGCAGAAAACACTAAAGGGTCCACAGAAACACTATTAGAACTAGTCAAACAGATTCACCAAAGTTGCAAAATACAAAACGAACATACAAAAATCAGTTGCATTCTTATCATATGCAAAGAAAATTAAGAAAACAATCCCATTTAAAATAGCATCAAAAGGAATAAAATATTTGGGAATAAACCTAACCAAGGAGGTGAAAGACTTATACACTGAAAACCACAAAACATTGCTGAAAGAAATTAAAGAAGACACAAATAAATGGAAAGACATCCCATGTTCATGGATTGGGAGACTTAATATTGTTAAGATAGCCATATTAACCCAAAGCAATCTACAGATTCAGCAAAATATCAATGGCATTTTTTAAGGAAATAGAAAATTTCTTCCTAAAATTCATATGGGATCTCAAGGGACTCCAAATAGCCAAAACAATTTTGAAAAAGAAGAACAAAGTTGGAGGCGTCACACTTCCTGATTTCAAGCTATTATTATAAAGCCATAGTAATCAAAACAGTCTAGTACTGGCATAAAGACAGACAAATAGACCAAAGGAACAAAATAGCATAGAAATTAATCCTCTTGCACAGGATCAAATGATCTTTGACAAGGGTGTGAAGACCACTCAGTGGAGAAAGGATGGTCTCTTCAAGAAATGGTGTTGGGAAAACTGAGCATTCACATGCAAAAGAATGAAATTGGACTCATACCAAATACAAAAATCAACTAGAAATGGATTCAAGACTTAGACGTAAGGCCTAAAACTATAAAATTCCTAGAAAACATAGGGGGAAAGTTTATAACATTGGACTTGGCAATGATTTTTTGGATATAACACCAGAGCATATGCAACAAAAACAAAAACAGACAAATGGGACTATATCAAAATTAAAAACTTTTGTTCATCAAAGTACACAATCAATAGAGTGAAAAGGCAATCTATGGAATGGGAGAAAATATTTCAAATCATATGTCTGATAAGGAGTTAATATATAGAATGTATAAAGAACTCCTACAACTCAATAACAAAAAATCAAATAACCCAATTTTTAAATGGGCAAAAAACTTGAATAGACATTTCTCCAAAGATTATATACAAATAGACAACAAGCATATGAAAAGATGCTCAACATCACTAATCATCAGAAAATGCAAAGCAAAACTACAGTGAGATATCATCTCACACCCATTAGGATGGCTACTATATTAAAAAAAGAAAATAACAAGTGCTGACAAGGATGTGGAGAAATTGGAACCCCTGCTAGTGGAATTGCAAAATGGTGCAACTTTTATGGAAAACAGTATGGAGGTTCCTCAAAAAATTGAATATAGAATTATCATATGATCCAACAATCCCATGTCTGGTTATATATCCAAAAGAATTGAAAGCAGGGTCTCAGAGAGATATTTATACTCCTATGTTCATAGCAGCACTATTCACAATATCCAATATTGGATTGGTGGAAGTAACCCAAGTGTCCACCGATGGTTGAATAAAGAAAATATAGTATACACATAAAATGGAATATTATTCAGCCTTAAAAAAAAGAAAAATCCTATCACATGCTACAACATGGGTGAAACTTGATGACATTATGCTAAGTGAAATAAGCCTGTTACAAAAAGACAAATACTGTATGATTCCACTTATATAAAGTATCTAAAGAAGTCAAATTCATAGAAACAAAAATAGAATGGGTTGTTACCAGGAGCTAGGAGGTGGGGAAGGGGGGAAAGGATTGTTTAATGGGTACAGAGTTTCAGATTTGCAGGTAGTTTTGGAGATCTGTTTCACAACAACATGAATTATAGTTAGTATGGAGCTGTACACTTAAAATGGTTAAGATAGTAAGTTTTATGTTATGTGTTTTACCACAATTTAAAAATTACCTTTTATGTAATTAGTTTTTATGTAAGATGGCTTTTTCCTCAACAACAAATATTTTTTAATCATCTACTTTGTAATGAGTAACTAAAAGGTAAAGGATATATCTCTTCTAATGTGATCACTTTTCCTTTTTTATTAGGCATATATGAAATCTGTAGAAATCAACATCTTCAGTGGGTGTCGGATTCCAGGTGGAAGCAGTGCCAATATATCAGCAATGAACTAGAACCTTTTTCTCTTCTATGCAAATCCCTTATATCAAATGTGTCACAATGGAATGCTTTTAAAAACAGTAAGGCTGTATATTTTCTGATGAGCACACCTTTCTCTTCAGAAAATGCTTCCTTGGAGGAAAGTAAGAAATCACCAGAGATAAGTAAGAAAGCATTCAATGTCTTAATCTAACTTAATTACATATATGTGTATATAGATTATCAACTTATAAATGTAGTTCAATATCTTATGTTATGAAAAAATTTAAGGGAGAAACATAACTATGTAATAAGCACATCTCATGTTATTTAATGTAATCCTCATGGCAATCTTGTGAAATGATTATTATGAACATCATTGTTGATGAGAAACTCTGATGAGAAATCAAAACTTGAGGGAGATGAAATATACCACACTACTTTCATTACACCAAACTACTTTTGAACCTTGAATCTGAACAAGCGTACATATATAACAGATACATATTTTAAATAACAGATATGTGTTTTATATATTGTTTTAAATAACAGATGTGTTTTTAAAATTGCATAGGAGGTAGAATTTACTTTACATGACTTGTTATTTTTAGCACATCTTTTCCTTTTTGTTTTTCCACTTTGAACTCTCCTCCTTGTTTCATTCCTGTTCAGGATTCAACCTAATTTGTTTCCATCAACACTTTCTCCATTTTGCTTCCAGATTTTTGCCACAATATACAATTATGTTATGCAAAAACATAAACATCCTTACACATATTTCCTTTGCTTTTATTTCTCTGGGATAGTCAGAAATGGAATTGCTGAGTCAAAAGTATATTATTTTTATGTTAATAGTTGCTTCCAGGTTGCTTTCCTTAAAAGTCCATGATAACTTATATTTCCAACAGCAATATATGAGTGCTCCTTTTCTAAGAAGAGTATTGATTCTTTTTAACTTTTACCAATCTGAAAAAGTTTAAGTACTTTAATTTGAATTTCTCTGACTACTAGCAATTTAATTACTTTTTCAGATGTTTGTTGACCATTCGAATTTGCTTATTCACGTATTTGCCCATTTTTCTACTCGACTCTTTGTCTCTTCTTTTGTCCATTTGTAAGAATCCTATTAGTGTAATAGATAATTAACTTTTTGTCTTGTTAAAAATATTAAACAGTTCACTCAAATATTTTTCAAAATCTGTTATTGTCTATTGGGTTCGTCTATAGTATCTGTAACATACAAATGTTTAAATGTTTGTATAGTCAATTATGTCTATTTTTTTTCTTTTACAGTTTTTTCATTTCCAGTTCTGATTAAGAGGTTCTCCTCCTCCCCTAGAGTTTTTTCGCTGGGTCATTATTGTTTTATTTTGTTGCATTTGCGCTAATCTATCTTGGATTCATTATTTATTATACTGTAAGAAAGAGTCAATATCTTTTATCTAAAGGAATTCTTTACTGACTTTTTGTAAAGTGAAGATTTTTTTTTTTTGCAAATAACCCCAAGTGTATTCATTTGTAACTAGATTTTCATGTATCATGGACTTTTAAGATCAACAAATTTACCTTAGCTATTTAAAAAAGCTACTTCTTTAATCTAAGTTGTATTTAAAATTAGACATTGGGAAAATACCATAGAAATACAAGGTTGGTAGAAATGATAGCTGTATATGGGATAGCTGGAAATGAAAACTAGATTTCCCACCTTGCAAGAGATTGTGGTCCTGTAGGACTCTGTATCAGGGGTAAGAGTGGTTAGTATTAAAATATATATGTATAATATTCAATTTTTAAAAAATTTGAGAATCATATTTCCCTTTGATTCTCATTTCCTATATCTGCTATAGGTAGATTATGAACAGAAATCTCTAACCTCTAGAGTTACTGTTTAAATTTATTAGTTATTAGTTTATATTCTATTATATGAATAGAAATCTCTAACCTCTAGTTATCAGTTTATAAACATCACATATTCAGGAGCAGGTCATAAAGTATTGTCTCTGCCCTTTGCTTCTTATTTCTTTTCCTTCAGCTGTCCATCATCTTGTTCTAGTCCTCATTCATCAATAACTTCACCAGGGCCAAGCTGAAACTTAAATCTACCTTAAGGTCTACCTCTTTTGCAATATTAAGGACAGTTAGTGATGCCTGAAATCTCATAGAAATAAAGCTCACTTTAAAAGAAGTTAGCCATGTTTTTAAAAAAACTCACAATTTTATAGCAAAAAATTTCATTGTGTTATCTTTTGGTTATCCAAAGTATTTGATTGTTAATCTCAGTTTCTCTAAATTATATCTAGCTCAATTTTTGAATGAAAATGAAGAAATAGGCAGTTCTATAAATTTTCCCTGGGAGAAACTCACTCCATTTCAAAGACTTATTTTGGTAAGATGTGCTATGAGACAATATTGATGTTCTAAATGTTTTGAGCACTTTATCAGTAACTTAAACTCTTCAAATCTTAAAATTTTATAAGGAAAATATTTAGATTTTACAAGCTAACATTTAGTGAACGTTACTGTTAGAGGGAAGCACTTACATTCCATTTTAATTTTCTTTTATGTGGATGGAGTCCAGTTAGAGTAACATTCCTGGCATCTTTCTGCCCCCTTATTCACTCCTCCCTAGAAAGGAGTAAGGACTTGTAAATTTGAGAGATGAATTCAGAGTGTGTGCCTCAGCCCTTCTCCCCTGTCCCGTTTGGGACCTACCTACCGGCAAAAAGCATACTTTCTGCTCTGCTTCTCAATGCCATAAATTTTACAGGAACACACTGGGGCTCTTTAGGGAAAAGCCAATGGCTGCCCAGCACTGCTTGTGACAGGTAAGTCTGTCTAATTCTATGTTTTAGCATCAGGAAGCACACTCACCTAAACCACATCCATCACCTTGGCCTGTATTGATAATAAAGGCGATATTTTGCCTGACTCCTCTGTTTGTCAATTGCTTCAGAATCTGGCTGTGGGGTTGGCAGGTTAGGGAAGTGAATGGGTGTCATTTACGAGCCCTTAAAGTATCAAAACGTCTCATGTGCTAAGCAGTTTTCATACATTATTTCATTTAATCCTCATAATAGTCTTAGGGGATAGGCACGATTATTTCCCCCTTTTTACAGAATAGGAAGCCAAGGCTAAGATATTGCCTGATTGAGCCAGGATTGAGACTCACACTATTTGACTCTGAAATCTGTGATCTTACGAGTAACACCATATTATACTTTCCAAAGTAGATTATCATAAATATGTCCTTATCACCTCAAAAAAATCTTTAATTTTCACATTTACCCTCTAGTTTAGTGAGGGGAAAATCCCTCCTCTCACTGCCCTTTTACTCTAAAAATGCCAGCCTGGAGAGCCAATAATCTTTCTTTTGGTTTCTGCCTTAAATTTTATTTTCAACACTTTAAAATTCACTCAAGATAGTGCAGGAATGATTGCATCTGGCTTACAGACATGTTTTATTGGGCGTGCCGTTTTGTTGTTTCAACATTTCAAGCACAATTTATCACTAAACAAATGAAATTGAGCCTATGGAGATCTTTCTTATAAGAGTTCAAAGTCTTCAATAAAGATAACAAAAATAGCATGCAGTATTTTTAAAATTTTATGTACACTTATATCTTAAAATGAGTTGTTTCATTTCCTATTTTTTTATTTTGGTAAAATATACATACATTATTTCATTTAATCCTGATAATAATCCCTTTTAACCCTATTTAAGTGTAAAATTCAGTGGCATTAAGTACATTCACAATGTTGTGCAACCGTCACCACTAGCCATTTCCAGAAATTTTTATCATACCAAACAGAAACTCTCTACCAAAAAATTCCCATTCCTTCCTCCCACTAGACCCTGGCAACCACCATTCTACTTTCTGTCTCTATGAATTTGCCTATTCTAGGTACCTCATATAAGTGGAATCAAGCAACATTTATCTTTTTGTGTCTGGCTTATTTCATTTAGCATAATGTCTTCAAGGTTCATCCATGTTGTAGCATGTGTCAGAATTCCTTTCTTTTTCAAGGCTGAATAATATTCCATTGTATGTATATGCCACATTTTGTTTATCCATTCAGCTGTCGATGGACACTTGGGTTGTTTCCACCTTTTGGCTATTGCAGTTAATGCTACTATGAACACTGGTGTACACATTTGTTCTTTGGTTTTATTTTTGTTTGGGTTTGTTTTTTTCTTCTTTTGAGCCAAAACTTGCAAATTGAGAATTTTACATAAAAATCCAGATTTCCAGCTTTCATTGAAAAATTAGAAAATCAGGTAATACTGGACCCACAGTCCTCAGTAGCAATAGCTAGAGCTGAGTAGTGTCTGCCCCTTTGGACCAGTGCATCATAGTCTTCACTGCTCCCAATTATTTCCTGACACTGAAGTTGAATGTTCGTTCCCATTTAGCATCATATTTGCATGATTTTTTCTTATACAGGAGAATTATTTTTCTTCAGTCTAACCTACTTCTTTAATTTATGTTATCCACCTGACAACTATAGACAGATTGATACCCCTACTCTATGTGTGGATTATTGACACAATCATGACATAAAAATATATTTAAGCTATATTAACTGACAAATGCAAAATAATGAACAATCTGTACAGTACAACTCCATTTGTGGGGGAGAAAAAGCAGGGTAGAGAGATGCTCGTATGTGTGTAGAAAATATAAGGAGCTGTAAGAAACAATAGTGTTATCTAGGAAGTAGGGCCTTCATTTTTCAATTTGTAATTTTTTGTATTGTTTGAATTTTATGTAGCAAGTGTGTATCACCTTAACAACAAAATTAACTAGATTTCAAAGGCCATGCTACGTTACTCTCCCCCAGTAAGCTCCATGTGGTTTTAGTTTATGTACTAGCAACTTTATGAGTATAGTCATCTAATTTACCAAACCCACAGTCAGAAGATGTGGTCTGATAAAATGTTCAGTGTACAGATAGGGAAACTGAGTTAGAATATTTGCAACTGGGTCTGACGCGTAAGAGTCAGAAATTGAGATTGCCACTTAAGAGATTTAGAATATACTGGAAAGAAGACTCCACCTGGAGAAGGATAATATCACGGAGCTCCACGGGGCAAGGACTTTGTCCAGTTTATTCACCTTCCTCCATTTATATAACCTACTGGATGGAAAAGAGGGGGGAAAGATGACAATGAAGGGATATGGACATGGGAAATTTTTCAGAACTATTTGTAGCTGCTTAGAAAAGAGCTAATAAAGTTTAACTCAACAGAACCCCATTTCTTCAATCTTCCCTTTCTCTCCCACCACCTCCCAAAAAAAGTTCTTGGGGTTAAAAATTACAAAAGTGGAGAAACTTAATAAATGTTTGTTTGATCAATAAAGTAAAGAAGGAGCCGGCAGCATGATGATGACAAAGGATGCTGGTCACATTTGGGAGACAGATTCTCAGCAGTGATTGTGTCAGGGGACCACACCTAATGATGTTTCACTTGGATGATTCTCAAACTTTCATTAATTGGATATATTGTCTGAACTCTGCTATTAGACCCCAGATTCTTTGTGTGCTGCCAGTTTTCATTTTTTTAAATATATATGCTGCATTTAATTAAAATTAAAATGTAAGATTAATTTTTCCAAAGGGTAACAGAAAAGAGCAGAACTCAACATAATGATTAAAGGTGTTATGTTAAACATGTGAACTTGCCAATATTTGACAGTTTTTGACCATTACCCATAGTTCAACCTAGTATATCCGCACAGACCCACAGACACATACAGTTTCAGCTTTGCCTTAAATGATGGAGTCTCTGATGCTGAAAATGCTTAGCACAGAATGTATGATCATTCTGTAAAGAAACAGCGCATAAGTGATTTGAATGAAACAGTTTTCATGGAAAAGGTCTGAAATTTGCAATGATTTCCAATAAGCCCTGAATCTCTATTTACCACATGTATACTGTTTGCAAAATCTTTTAGTTCCTCTAGAGTTCTTTTCAGATATGTGCTGTGCTCAGTTTGCTTAAATACACAAATATTGTGCTATTGATTTTCATTTTATTAATGGAAGAGTTAGTACTCTTCCAACCATGCTATCCTGGATTTTCATCCCTCAACACCATGGGGTTTTCTTGCTCTAGATATGTACAGCAGAGCAGGAAGAAGCCCAGGGGAAAGGTCTTTTTTTGCAGAATCAAGGACCATAACTTGGATTTTCACATCCAAAGTGAGATCGCAGAGTGTGAAAGATAGAGGCGCCAGGTAGCCATGGCATCTAATGAAGGACCGTATGAAGGTCAAGAGCAGTGGTGGCAGTTTCCCCACCACACATAGACTCTCCCATCAAATTTTCCCAACACAAGGGACACCACAAAACTCTTGACTGGCAACCTAAGTAATGAATACTTCTTAGTTTGTTTCCTCTCACCATAGGGAATATTCCCTTGGACGGTTTTTAAAGTCATCTTATCTTTCATGGTTTCTTTCTTAGATAAAAATTCTTAGACCAGAACATTTAAAGAATTCTGTGAAAAGGTTTGTAACCGAAAAAATAGGAAATGAATATATTCACAGAACTGGAATTGATTTGAAAGAATCATATAAAGAATCCAATGCCAGAACTCCACTGATACTTATTCACTCACATGGTAAGCTACTTGTGAACAGGTAAGATGACATGACAATATTCGTCAAAAAATGTAGAGAAGTAGGTTCTGTGTCAGGTTATTCTGTGTTTAAAATATTTTCCTATTCTTACTTAAATATTTTGGGAAAGGGACCGATTAAAACTGTAAACTATATTAAGAATGAATCTTTCAAACACACTCACAGATACAGAGAACAAACTAGTGGTTATCAGTGGAGAGAGGGAAAAGGGGAGGAACAAGCTGAGGTAGAGAATTAGGAGGTACAGACCACTATGTATAAAATATGTAAACTACAAGGATATATTGTACAACACAGGGAATTAGCCATTATTTTATAATAACTATAAATGGACTATAACCTTTAAGAATTGTGCATCACTATGTTGCACACCTGAAACTTATGTACATCATTATTGTACATCAACTATACCTCAATTTAATAAATAAATTTTGAGAGTAGCACATAAAAAAAAAAGAATGACTAAAAATGTAACAGAACAAAGAGAGCTAAGATATCGCAGATTCACAAGTATGGGGAAATTTATCAATGCTAGTTTTCTGGGCAGAAAATACCTACCAAACACATACTATTGATATGAAAGTTGGGATTGCCCTTGCATTTATTAACAATTTTAATTCCTATTGACTCATGAAAAAAAAATGTTATAAAATAAACTATCAGAAATTGGCTCTGCTGATCCAGCCCTTGTATTTTTCAAAACTCCAAATGCATTTTTTCTCTTTTTCTTGTCTTTGCTCTATAGACCCTAAGCAAAATAGTTTCTCCTAAGCAAAATATTTTCTTCATTTATCTTCTGCTCTTCATCATCTTCAAATCAAACATGTCTTTAGAACTCACCATTTTCAAACTCTGATTCTTTTAGGCAAAACCTTGTTCAAAGTGCCTCCATGTAGAGGCTTTCTTACCTGGAACTTTTCCATGTAAAGCAGCTGGCTATATGCCTGACGCACTCATAACAGGTCCTGTCCATTTCTTGAAGACTTAGCCTGAGATGGCAGCTAAGGCTCTAGTCATCACATCCATGCTCCAAGCAATAGAATGGAAGATAACAACATTTAACAAACTTTGCTGCCAAAGCTTATTCACAAAACATAAGATGCTCATATCTAGCTGCAAGAGAGGCTAAAAATGAAGTATTTTAGCTGGGCACGTAGCCATCTGGAGTAACACCGGGGTTCAGAGGAGGAAGGGACAAGTAAACGCTGGAGTAAATAACCAGCAGTCACTGCTGTAGGGAAATAGTATCATCCCCATCTGTAACCCCGTTAGATTGGGACTGACATATGCACACTACTATATATAAAATAGATAACTAATAAGAACCTACTGTATAGCACAGGGAACTCTACTCAATACTCTATAATGACCTATATGGGAATACAATCTAAAAAAGAGTGGATATATGTATATGTATAACTGATCCACTTGCTGTACTGCAGAAACTAACAAAACATTGTAAACCAACTATATTCCAATAAAAATTAATTAAAATAAAAGTAGCAGAGCCAAAATTTGAACTCTGCCTTCTAATTTCAAAGACTTGTTTTTCCACTATGGCTACACCTTCTCCCACCACCACTCAATAAATGCTAGCTTGTATTTTTAAAGAGGGGATTAAATGAATTTGCAATAGTATGTATCTTTCCACGTTGTCTTGCAGGGATCGACCTCAACAATACTCTCCTGAAATTTGCACAAGAGTTAAAAGGAACAACAAATCATGTGACCATGATTTCTTTGGGTCGTGGCCAGACAGCTAAAGCAGAAGACCTCATGGTCAAGGCCCTAACCAAAACTGAACAATGGGTCTTCCTCCAGAACTGCCATCTTGCAGCATCATTTATGCCGAGGCTTTGCGCTATTGTAGAGTCATAAGAGTTTTACATTTATTTGTAAGGAATCAGATTATTATCAAAACAATGATTTGCATTTCTCTAATAATTAGTGATGTTGAGCATCTTTTCATGTGTCTCTTGTATGTCTTCCTAATGTATACATATGGAATCTAAAAAACAAAAAATGGTACTGATGAACCCACTTGCAGGGCAGGAATAAAGATGTAGACATAGAGAATGGACCTGAGGACACAGGATGGGAGGAGGAAGCTGGGGCAAAGTGAGAGTAGCATCAATATACATACACTACCGAATGTAAAATAGCTAGCTAGTGGGAAGCAGCAGCAGAGCACAGGGAGATCAGCTCGGTGCTTTGCGATGCCCTAGAGGGGTGGGATAGGGAGGGTGGGAGGGAGGCTCAAGAGGGAGGGGATATGGGGACATATGTATGCATATGGCTGATTCACTTTGGTGTACAACAGAAACTAACACAGTATTGTAGAGCAATTATACTCCACTAAAGATCTATTTTAAAAAATGAAATAAAACTGGAAATGGCAATGTACAGCGTGCTTAAACAATGATAAAATAATGTGTTGGGCCTCTCAGAGGAAACTTAAGCTACCTTATGAGGGTTCTCTTTTCTCCAAGAACTTGAAAACTTCACTAAGAATATATCAGTTTTTATTAGAGAAAAAAAGCCCTCTTTAGTTTTTACTTTCCATCCTGTTTATCACTTTCTCTTTCTCTCCTTCTCAAACTCTCACTCTCAGATACACACGAATACTTACCCATGTATATACAGACGTGTAGATCTATTACATAGTTTTTAACACCCTATATGATTCCAAACAGCAGAATAGGATACCTCATATCCATACTTTCGGTGATGATTTACCTTATGGGCTGTATTTAGTACTTATTCTGACTTATTCTACCTCAACCCACTTTTCTAGGCTGTATCTCCCAAGGCACTTGTTCACTTGGGCAAAAATTTCCATAGGTTCAGCCTTTTTGTTTGCAGTGGAAGTATTTGGGAGTTGAATGATATAACTTTGAGTGAAGAATTAGCAATGTGTTGAGTTAGTAAGGTTTTAACCAACAACATTCTATAGTTTTTTCTCCAGCCTTGCATTTCTGTCCGCTTTACTGAGTATGGCTGATACTGTACTGTAAAATTGTCTTGAAATGAGGGTCTTCTCTTCTTTACACTGTATTCTTCTGCTGTGAGCATCCACAAGGAAACTATGAAACCAAAATGCAGCTGCCTGGCTTAAATTTCTAAAAACTTTACTAATGTCATTCATTATGTTATCAGACAGTTATTCTTTTAGAAGTTTAAAAACTATTTCATAATTTCTCTTTTTCACATTTATTTCATCACTTGAGGTAGAAGATGAAGATTACTTAATTGTATGATTTCAGTAGATGCAAACCGTGGAATATGACACAATAATTTCTACCAGTTTTTTCATTCATTATTCATTCAATAAATATTTATAGGGAAACTATACTATTTGCCAAAAATCATTCTAGAGACTAAGGACATCAACCAGACAGTCATTGTATCAACCTTCAAAAAGTGTGTTAAGACAGAGAGAAACAACAGAATGGCAGATAACAATGTATCATTTTAAAAAAGAGATTAGAGAAATGTTTTTCAGAACAGAGTTTCAAAGGCTTAATAAGAGTAATTAATGATACATTAAAAATATTCTATATTATCAGAGAATGATTAAGGGAAATTCATACTTCTTTATCAAATCAAGCCTTTAAATATTTATTACTATCACCTTAGCAGCCCACACTGGGAGAGGAAAATGTGAAAAAATTTTTCTTAAATTTAGGAATTAAAGAAATATGTTCACAATATACTGCTAAGAGGAAAAATAGCAGGCTACAGATATGTAGCCTGTAAAGTATATGTATGTACGGTATAATATTTTTATTTTAAAAATGACAGAGAGAGAGATGCAGACAGGGGAAAAAGAGAAAAGTATACTTACACCTACTCTGTCGGATTTCAGATTATTTTTGTTTTTCTGTTTAATTTTTTGTTTAGTGTTTTTTTGCTTTTGTTGTTTTTGGTTTGTTTTTTAAATTAAAAAAATAATTTCAGACTTGCAGAAAAATTGCAAGAATGATACAAAAACTATACCCTTAACCTCTCTTCCTTTAAATGAGTTAATGATTGTTAACATTTGCCATCTCATTTCTTTCATATGTACATACATGTATATGTAATTTTTTCTGAATCATTTGAAAGTAAGTTACAGACATAATGCCACTTGACCTCTAAGTACTGCAGCGTGTATACTGATTATCTAATCAACAGAAATTAATCATGTCTAGCCTATTGTCCCAATAATATCTTTTATTGCAAAAGAAGAAGAAGTTAGGTCCAGGTTCCAATTCAGGATTTCTCATTGCATTCGGTTGTCATGTCTCTTAAATCTCCTTTGCTCTAGAATAGTTCCTCAGTCTGTTTTTGTCTTCCACAACTTTAACGTTTTGTGAAAAGTACAAGCTGGTTATTTTGTAAAGTGTCCATCAGTTTGGATTTGTCTGCTATTTTCTCATGGTTAGAGTTAGGTTATGCAGTGTTGCAGGAATACCACAGAAGTGACGTTGTATCCTTCTTGGTACATCATAGCAAGAGGCACAAGACGGCAATCTGTCCCACTACTGGACAGAGTTAGGGGGACCAGAGATAGGTAAAAGCTAGAGAAACAAAGAGCAAGGAAAGGACACAAATTCTATACACTATACTCTGGTTTATAGAAGTATAGAATATTAATTTTGATCATTTAATTAAAGTGGTATCTACCAATTGTAGGGACTTTCAGATGATCTATACATCTCAAACTTTCACCCACTACTTTTCACTTCCATTGATAATTTTTGACAGAATTATTACTGAATTATTTGCCAAATGGTAACTTTCTAACTCCACAACTCCTTCTAAATTTATTAAATTATGTTCTACTATAAGGGAATTTTCTTTCTCCCCATTTATTTATTTGTTTATTTATAACAGCATGGACTCATGGATTTCTATTGTATTCAATGGATTATAAACTTTTACCATCATTGTTTATTATGATGTTCAATTGTGCCAGATTTGACCAGTAGAACTCGTCATTTTGTCCTTAATTTGTAATTTTTTCCAAGTTTTTTTGCAATAAGCCTGTATCATTTTTGTACCTAAGGGAGGGAAAACTACTTTTTCAAAATGGGAATTAATGGGTCTTATGCAAATTCTTATGCAACATGAAAGTTTTTATGGTTTGATTATTAAAAGGGTATCTAAGACCACTTCAAACATTAAAATAACTATGATTCTTAGAACATGTTGGTTTCATTTAAATTTTTCACATTAAAATATTTATGAATTTTTTATTTTGCAGATTTAATAGTCCAAATGTGACAATAGAGCCTGGGTTTAGGCTATGGTTAAGCTCAAAATCAGACAGTTCTTTCCCAATTCCTATTCTTCAAAAGAGTTTAAAGGTAAGGACAAGGTATAACAGATTTTAATATTGACTCAGAAACACTATTTGAATGTAAATTATCTTGCATTCATAATTCTGAATTAAGAAGAGAGTGCTAATTGTAGTATGCTAAATTTCTGCTGTGCTTAGCCCTGCACTGTGGACCAGGAAGGATGCAAAAGTGTAGACAAGATCCTTGCGTTCAAGTGATTCACAGTTTAGATGTTTGTTTTCTCAAACAAGGGTGCTTAGGCTTCCAACTCTTATAAACCAGAGTACAGAGTATAGAATTTGTGTCCTTTCCTTGCCCTTTGCTTCTCTAGCTTTTTCCTGTCTCTGACCCCCCTAACTGTTTCATAATTTGTTATTAATTCTCTGAAAAAGGTCTGGCAAAAAGCAGGTTGAAACTATTGACTAAAAAGTCCTAATTAAAAATTATCTGTGACTTCTAATCATATCCACCATTAAATTTAAATAAATACTAAGACTTGGTCGATTCTGTTAAACAAGTGTCCAGCTGACCAAAAAATGGAGTCCTAATAGCAAAGAAAACTCACCAATGGCATAGGCAGAATGTGTGCCAGATATTTAACAGAACTGGGGTGAAGATAGAGGAAATGGGGTAGATGGGACAGTTTCCTGATAGAGTCCCAGCCCAGCCTGAGAATAAATCAAATTTACTCTTGGGAAGCAAAGAAACTTCTCCCTGTTACACTGACCCCCAGCTATTCCCCGGCCCCTGGGTGTATTTACCCATGCCGACAGTACTGAGCCAATTCCCAACAAACCTGCTCCTGTAGAAGATGGGACATGGATTGGAGAAATCCGCAACTTTTAGTCTGAGACTCAAGATATTCCATTTACCTCCCAGAGCCAGGCAGATTATGATGTCAAACAGCCTTTTATCTTTGGCCAGGAGCAGGGCATTTGGGAGGTGGAGGTGCTGGGGACAGAGATAGAGCTTCAAGGAACATTTTATTTTAAGTGCTCTGTGAATAAATCAAGCAGTCTTATCCTTTATTCAGAAATCTCATGTTCACGTACACACACACGCACACACATATCATATATACATATCTACACGCATTTATACGTATCCTATATATATACCCACACAATGTGAAATACACATATACATTTATATGTCTATGTATGTATGTCTTTGGAAACTGTGCAAGTAAAGAAACATTTTCAGAGCCTTCAGTTTCAGACTTAGAGCCGCACTCTTTAAAAGAAAAGCCCTCCAAGTGATTCTCTCCCCAGTTCACCTCCTGTACCTCCTCACTTCAACTTTCCTAGTTAAAAAATCAATCAAAGTGATTTTCAATTCAAGCAGAACACTTTAGTAACACACCAAATTATCTGTTATGATTAGATACTTTTGTTGGTTCCATGAGTTCTCTGTTTCCTATAATTTGGAGCCCCCTCTATCTGCTGCCTTGCTGAGGCCATGCAACCCTGATTCTGTTACAGCCATTTAGCTGCCATTGAGCATTTAGAATATAATAACTCTTCGCTGTCAAACTTTCTAAAATGCTGGGCTTCCAGAGCAAACAGGAGTGCTTTTAATGACAATGTTGTACTTATTTTAAGGTATGAATTGGAGCAATAGGAAATCTGATACAATCCTTTTACAGAAGTTTTCAAATGGGAAAAGAATAACACAGGATTTTCGATTTGCCATGGAATCTTAAAAACAGTTATATTCTTAGGTAGTTCTCTATGCAAAGAAGAGTCCCCCCTAGTCCTAGTGCCTGTATCTGTCCTCACATGTTGTTTTTACTCACATCTGTTTTAAAGATTGCAGTGGAAAATCCCCAGGGGTTGAAAAGTAATTTACTTCAGACATTTGGATATAGTGGGCGTGGAGAGGTAACAGAGGAGATATTTGAAAAACCAGACTGTGGACCATGGTGGAAAAAACTTTATTCAGCTTATGTTTCTTCAATGCTCTGATCAATGAAAGAAAAATTTATGGAATGTTGGGCTGGAATTTTGCATACGCATTTAGTTCTTCAGACTTGGAGGTAAGTGTGGTACCTTAAACAATAATAACAACAAATAAATAACAGTAAGATACAGAAAAGCCTAGTGTGTATCTACACAAATACTAAGTGTTTTTCATGGTTCTAAGATAATGAACTCTGTAACTCGGCAATAAGGGCTGGCTAACATTTAAAGCATGGACTTGGAAGGCCTCTTTTCGGGAATCAAATTACAGCTCCTCTGCTTGTAGCTGAACAAGGATTTACAAGCCATTGAGCAAGCTTATTAACCTCTCTGGGTCTTAGTTTCCTTGGCCAAAAAAGTACCTAGGCCAAGGGGCATTATAAGAGGCAGACTAGTCAATAGAGGCAAAGCACTTAGAACAGTGTCTGACACATATAAATCACCACAAAAGTGTTTGTTGTTTTTACTTATTCATTTAAAGCAAGAAAGATTACATTGACCCATTGTAGGGGAAAAACTTTAGCTTAAGAGCCTTTCTTCACTATTCTCTATATAGAACCCTCTATTTGTGTTTAATATTGCAGGCTGTTTTTATTTTAATTGAAGTATAATTGATTTACAATGTTGTATTAGTTTCTGGTGTACAGCACAATGATTCAGTTATATATACTATTCTTTTTCATATTCTTTTCCATTACGGTTTATCACCAGATATTGAATATAGTGCTATACAATAGGACCTTGTTGTTTATCCATTTTATATATAATAGTTTGCATTTGCTAGTTCCAAACTCCCAATCCAGCACTCCCCTGCCCCCGACTCTTGGCAACCACAAGCCTGTTCTCTATGTCTGTGAGTCTGTTTCTGTTTTGTAGATAAGTTCATTTGTGTCATATTTTAGATTTCACATATAAGTGATATCATATGGTATTTGTCTTTCTCTGACTTACTTTGCTTAGTATGATAATCTCTAGGTCCATCCATGTAGCTGCAAATGGCATTATTTCATTCTTTTTATGACTGAAATATTCCATTGTGCATATATACCACATCTTTTTTATCCATTCACTTGTCATTGGCTATTGTAAATAGTGCTGCTATGAACATAGGGGTACACGCATCTTTTCAAATTCTAACATTGTCCGGATATATGCCCAGGAGTGAGATTGCTGGATCATATGGCTTTTTGAGGAACCTCCATACCATTCTCCATAGTGGCTGCACCAATTTATATTCCCACCAACAGTGGAGGAGGGTTATCTTTTCTCCATAGCAGGGTGTTTTCTTTATTGCTAAAGGAAACATGGGTAGCACCTGCTTAAATTTTTACCAGGTTAATTTTCTTGCAGTGGTGCTCTCAGTGCAGAACATTGCCTTGATTACCCACTCAGTTATATGTAAGGGCAGATCCAAAAGAAACTTTCTGAGGAAAATCTTGATTCTGCCTCTGGGTGTCTATCTCCTAGACCCACCCTAGATGGGTACCCTTCCATCTCTCCTACGTGTGCATTATGCTTTTCAGTTTTCACAAGGGGCTGTCATACTCGCTGCAAGCCACACTGCCTATCAGAGTATGTGCTTCTGCACGTAACATAACATGAAACAGCTGCATTCTGGGTATTTGTCAAGGAACATGAGCTCAAGCACACGTCTGTCCAAACCTTAGTCAAAGCTTAAGCAAAGGCAAATGATATACTGAGGAGGAAATACTTGCACCATGTATTAGACAAATGGTTATAATATAAGCAATTCACAATATAAATACAAAAAGGCAATAAGATTGTGAAAACTTGCTCAACTTCATCAGTTATTGTGATGGTTAATTTTATGTGTCAACTTGACTGGGCCACAAGATCCCCAGATATTTGGTCAAACATTATTCTGAGTGTGTCTGTGAGGGTGATTTTGGATGAGATTCATATTTAAATCAGTAGACTGAGTAAAGCAGACTGCTCTCCCTAGACTGGGTGGGCCTCATCCAATCAGTTGAAGAACCAAATAGAACAAAAAGGGAGATCCTCTTGCCTGACTGCCTTTGAACTGAGATACTGGTCTTTTTTCCTGCCTTTGGACTTGAACTGAAACATTGGCTCTTCCTGGATCTCGAACCTGCTGGCCTTCAGACTAGAGCTACACCACTAGCTCTCCTGGATTTCCCACTGCCAACTGCAGATCTTGAGATCTGTCAGCCTCTACAATTGTGTGAGCCAAGTCCTTATAATAAAGCTCTTTCTATATGTATATACAGCCTATTGGTTCGGTTTCTCTGGAGAACACTGCCAAATACAATCATCGAGGAAATGTTGATTAAAACCGCAATGAGATACCACCTTTCACTACCACAGTGGTTAAAATAAACAAAAATGCAGAGAAATAGGGACTTCCCTGGTGGTCCAGTGGTAAAGAATCCACCTCCCAATGCAGGGGACGCAGGTTTGTTGCCTGGCCAGGGAACTAAGATCCCACGTGCTGTGGGGCAACTAAGCCTTAGTGCCACAACTGCTGAACTTGTGAACCTCAGTGAGAGAGCCTGCATGCTGCATACTACAGAGCCCACGCGTCCTGGAGCCCGTGCACCACAACTAGAGAAGAGAAAACCCGCACACCACAACTAGAGAGAAGCCCGCACGTGCCGTAACGAAGACCCAATGCAGCCAAAAAAATTAAATAAATTAAATAAATAACTATTAAAAAAAATAAATTTAAAAAATGCAGAGAAACAGGCACTATCTCATACTGCTATTGAGAATTTAATTTTTCCTAACTTTCCAGAAGACAATTTGATAATATATTTCAAAAGCCTTTAAAGAATTCCTGTTATTATTGATACAGAAGAAGTTAGTCACATTTACAAGATTGATTACTAAAATTGGGTTATAACAGAACATGTATAGTATGATCTCATTTTTGCACATATATTTATAGTATATATTTTTTCAATATATACTAAACCATCTGCAAGAGAAATAATAAATGGAGGATTATGAATGGCCAGGTGATGGCAGGGTATTTTGTCATGCAAAGAGCTTGGATGAATACCAGCAGCATCACTTGGTGCAGGCTGGAATTCATGGGATGCTGCTCTCCTTTTGGCATTTGGCAGAGAGGATTCATTAAGCCAGAAGCAGCTGGTTACATCATGGCACTGCTCTCCAAAAGAAATACCCTTCCCCTCCTTTGTTCTCCCCTTTAATGTGGCAAATGTGAGAGCATCATTGCCAGTGGGAAAGAGACTGCCTTGGTGCCAAGATGTCTGAGTTTTGGTACCTGATGTTCAGGGAGTTGTCTAGAAATTCCAAATGCTAGCACCTTGAAACTGTGGGAAATTGGATTCATGCACAGCCCTCTCATTAAGGAAGTAGGAACTTCTGGTTCAGTGGGAAGTTGAGTTTGGACACAGCTCCTCCCACTAGGGGGAGTTCCAGGCCCAGCCAGCTTATTGTCAGGCAACTTGGAGAGTTTCCTCAGGGGACTGACAATCTGACTGGTGCTATCTACCAACCCATAGGACTAAACATCAATATATTTTCCACCATATGTAACGCTATCACCACTGAAAGCTCCCCAAAACCTGGACCTAAGCTCCAAAGACAAGACCGGGAAAAATAACATATCTAACAAAATCCCATAGACAAAGAGAGAAAGAACACAAGAAATAGAAAATTATAAGAGCCCATAAGGATACAAAAGCTCATGCACATACACATTTTACACACACAATTTTTTTAAATGAGCACTTGTCAAATATTTTTTTAACTCATTGATAAAAGAACCAGCAGGATGGTTAAACTGATTTTTTTAAGTATAGGAGAGGGACTTCCTAGTGGTGCAATGGTTAAGAATCTGCCTGCCAATGCAGGAGACACGGGTTGGAGCCCTGGTCTGGGAAGATCCCACATGACGCGGAGCAATTAAGCCCCTGTGCCACAACTACTGAGCCTGCGCTCTAGAGCCTGTGAGCCACAACTACTGAGCCCGTGTGCCACAACTACTGAAGCCCACGTGCCTAGAGCCCGTGCTCCACAACAAGAGAAGCCACTGCAATGAGAAGCCCACACACTGCAACAAAGAGAAGCCCCTGCTCACCCAACTAGAGAAAGCCCACATGCAGCAATAAAGACCCAACACAGCCAAAAATAAATAAAATAAATTTATTTTTTAAAAAGTATAAGAGAACAGAAATATTTATAGTTACTGAAAGATATTGTAATGAAATATGATTACCAAATTACATATAAAACTGGTAAATGCCCTACAAGCAATAAAATTGTAACATTTGGGTTGTAATTTTCTTTATGAGCCAGAAACCATTTGTATTTCTACAGGACAAAATTTCATTTGCATTGTTATCAGAAAGAAACAGATACAGGGCTAACAGTTTTCCATAAGTTAGCATATACTCTCACAGAGTTGTAAAGTGCTCTAATCAATAGTAAATAGTAAGTCAAAACAAAAGTAGATACTCCTGAAGTATTTAATAATCCTTAAATGAGCATGTTAGACAATGTTTCAGTATGACATTGAAAAGATAATGTCATCCTTTTGCCTTTTTCCAAATTATGGAATTTTTATTTTTGTCTTATTAGCTCAATTTATGATTATAAACTATCTCCAAAGATTATGTATTATCACAAAAAAAGGGCCAGCATCACTGTGTTTTGGCATGACTCATTTACACACGTGGCAAGAGGTGTTAATTAGTGCATAGGCTCCATGTATTCTCATCAACAAATTGGAGTTGTATCCACACACCGTGATTTTTGAACTTAAAAAAAAAATGAGGTAGGGACTTCCCTGGTGGTCCAGTGGTAAAGAATCCATCTTCCAATGCAAGGGATGTGGGTTCAATCCCTGGTCAGGGAACTAAGATCCCACATGCCACAGGGCAACTAAAACCCGCGCACCACAGCTACAGAACCCACGCACCCTGGAGTCCACGCGCCTTGGAGTCCACATGCCACAACTAGAGAGAAGCCCGTGTGCCATAACTAAAGAGAAGTCCATGTGCCACAACAAAGAGCCTGCGCCACAACAAATGATCCCGCACACCTCAATGAAAACAAAGACCCTGCATGCTGCAACTAAGACCTGACACAGCCAAAAAAAAAAAAAGAGGTAGAAGAATTGAAAGAAAAAATGGTCATGGTTGAGACTTGAGTTAATGGCTAGAAAAATCAAATAGAAGGAATAACTCAGAGCATAGGAAGAAAGCTACAATAAGATGGAAATCATAAGGCAAAAATTAAGAAGGTATGTAAAGGGAACCCCTAACATTCAAATGATATGAATTCCTGAGGAGGAAATTGAATAGATGGAAAAAACAAACTAAGAAGAAATCTATTTTATTGTATCTTAACTGATTAAAGATTTGAGTTTACAGATTGAAAATCCTTACTAATTCAGGTAGAGTTGTGATAAAGACATACATTTGGACATAAGCTGGAAAATTCCTGAACTCCAAGCTTTGAAGACAAGTTTTATAAGAACAGTGATGACATTTAGACTTGTCATCTACGTCACTAGCTAGGAGATAGTGGAATAACATCTAGAGAATCTGGGAGACTAAGACTGCATGCCAAGAATCTTATTCCCAGCCAAGATGTCATTCACTTTGTCAAGGTAAAAGAAGGATATTTGCATATCAGCTAGGACCTAGATAATATATAATTCATGCTCTCTATCTGTGGAAAATGCTTGAGTAAGATCTATACTATGTACAAATATATCAAAATAGAGACCCCAAATAAAGGAAAATGAAAAGAAGTAGAAACTGTGGTGAGCAGTATATTGGTAAGTCTTTCAGTACATTATTAAATCTAAATGGATAATAATAAACAGTTGAGGGTGAGTAGTCTAAGTGCTAAATATAGATTATTTAAGAGGAAGAGTCATACTACAAGAAAAATTCCCTTAATAATCTTAAGCTAAGAGTACTAAATTATCTCAACAAAGCCTAGGAGTTGGAGTAGAGGGAAGCATGTACGTGAAGAGTGAAGAGGAGAGTGAAAACCTTCTGAAGTGTTTATGTGAGGAAAGGAAAGAGGAGAGGAGGGAAGTAAAAGTTTTCTAAATGTTTCACCTTATTACTGGTTTTAACGTTAGAGAGGGCAGAGGAAAAAAAATGGGGAAATGGAAAATTTTGGTAGGGAAATAATTGATATCTTCTCTTCATTTGAAAAAAGAAATGTTATTTTAATATGAATTCAAGGAAAGGAAAGGTAACCTGTAATGGAAATGGTATAATGTCTAAATTAATGAAGAAGAAAAAGGCAAATAAATAACAATTTGATCAACCTACTAAAAACAAGAGGGAGGGAGAGAAGCAACATACTAAAATAAACAATAATGTAAAGCAATATGAAAGGAATATTAACAGTTATTACATTAAATGTAAATGGATTGCATTCTCTTATTAAGAGGCAAAATTATTGGGTTACAAAACAAAACTCAACTATACGCAATTTGTATGAAAAACCCTTACATTAATGAAAAAGCTTGAAACTACCAAGAAAATAAAAACAGCAAAAAGCAGGAATGGTATTATTAATATCAGACAAAATGGAATTTAAGCTGAAAAAGCACAAAACAGTAGCAAGAGAAAGAATTTATGAAGATAGAGTCGTGAAAATAGTTAACTTTTATAGTGCTTTCTCTTAGGCATGGTTTTAAGTACTTTATGAATTAATTAACTGAGACCTTACAACATCCCTATAAAGAAGGCAGTATGATCCTTAGTTTACAAATGAAGTACAGAGAGGTTAGGCAATTTGCCTAATGAGTGAGCAGAACAGACACAACTCAATCACAGGTAGTCTAGCTTCAGAGTTTGTGCTCTCAGCTATTTCACTATGTGGTCTCTAGATTAATCAGAGAGTGGTACACTATAGCACATATATACATACATGTATGTCTATATAGACACATGTATATGTGTACATATACATTATATAAATGTGATTATTGTGGGAAATTTCAAAAAGCTCTTTCAGAATTAGACAGCTCTAATAAGCAAAAATAAGAAAAAGAATAAAATAGTATAATCAAAAAACTTGATTAACAGATGTTTGTAGAACAGATGTATAGAGAACCTAACATCTTTCTAATAGTTCATATTTTTACATATAGCTAAGGAACTGTTAGAAAACTCAATCATAAAATGGCCACAAAGAAAAATATTTAATGATTTTATGTCACGTTCTCTAATCATAAACTAATAAATAGTAAAAATTTGACCCAAGATATCTTAACAAGATGGAAAGTAAGAAACACGCCTCTAGATAAGAATATTAAAAGGGAAGATAAAGAGAATATTAGAAAGGGAAGTCGCAAAATATCTCAAACACAATAGAAATGAGACTACTTCATACCAAAAATAATGTGAGATACAAAAGCTATGCTCAGGAAAAACAAAAACAAAAACAAAAAACTACCTCAAATATTCATTATTAAAGAAGAAATACAAGAAATCAACATTCATCTTAAGAGATTAGAAAAAAACAACAAAAAGAAGTAAAAATAAATATAATTTTAATATTAATGAAATATATAATATACAAAAAAGTAGGAAAGAAAACTAAATTTAAAAATTGGTTTTTGATGAGACTAATAAAGTTTGAAAATCTAGATGAAGCCAATGATTTCCCTGAAAAATATGAATTATCAAAACTGACTCAAAAAGAAATGGAAATTTTGAGTAGACCGATTGCCATGAGAAATTTCAAATACCAGAATGAAATGGTTTCACAACTTAGTTCACTCTGAACTTTAAAAAACAGATATATTAACATTATTTAAACGATTCCAGGACTTTCCTAGTGGCGTAGTGGTTGAGAATCCGCCTGCCAATGCAGGGGACACAGGTTCGAGCCCTGGTCCTGGAAGATCCCACAGGCCGCAGAGCAACTAAGCCCGTGTGCCACAACTACTGAGCCTGCGCTCTAGAGCCCGCAAGCCACAACTACTGAGCCCACATGCCACAACTACTGAAGCTCCTGGAGCCTGTGCTCCACAACAAGAGAAGCCACCGCAATGAGAACACGTACACTGCAACGAAGAGTAGCCCCTGCTCACCGCAACTAGAGAAAGCCCACTCACAGCAACAAAGACCCAACACAGCCAAAAATAAATAAATTAATTAAAAAAATTTTTTTAACTATTTCAGACCTTAGAAAAAGATGGCAATCTCCCCAGTTGATTCTATGAAACCAACAAAATTTTAATATGAATAATTGGTAAGGATAATACAGAAAACAACTATAGGCTAATTTCACTTAGGACTTGATATAAAAATTCTATATTAAACTATTAATAGGTTTCAGCAATGAATCAAATAATACACCATTACCAAGTAGGGTTTATTCCAAGAATGTAAGAGTGGCTCATTATCTGGAAATCTATAATCTCAATTTGAATGATCAGATCAATAGTTGTAGAAAAGGCTTTATTACGAATTCAGGCACCATTCCTAATAAGAACTCTTACAGGATTCGAAGGAACGGCTTTTGAAAACAACTACCAAAAAACTAAAGCAGATATTATTCTAAATAGCCAAACACTGAAATTGTTTCAAATAAAATCAAGAATCACACATGGATGCCTTTTATCACCATTGTCATTCAACATTGCCTTAAAAGTTCTAATAAATGCATTAAGATAAGAAAATACATAATTCATATTAATGCTGTAAAAAGAGAGAAAAAGAAAAAAATACCTTTTGTTGATGATATAATTTTACATCTAGAAAACATGAGAGACTAGTTTAAAAGAAAAAAAATGCCACCCTATTAGAAGTAATGAGAGAATTTGGTAAAGTGGCTGGGTAAAAACATAAACATATAAAAGCCAGTAACATTTCCCTAGCAATGAACACCTAGAAATGGAAGTAGAGAACACATAGTACATTCACAATAATGATAAAAAATTTTTAAATATTCAGGAAAAAATTTAACAAGAACTGTATGTGTCCTAAATAATGAACACTGTAAATTAGGAGGAAAAAAGAAGAATAACATTTGCTGAGGGCTTAAAATGTTCTTATTACTTTATATGAATTATTTAATTCTCACAACAACCTTATGAAGTGAGTACACTAATTATCCTCATTTTAAAGATAAGGAAATGAAGCCACAGGACACTTAAAAGACTCACCAAAGTTACACAGTTGTGGCAGTCTGATTCCACAGCTCTTTTTTTTAATCCTGCCTTCTCTCTTGGATGGGAAGACTTCCCATATCATAAACTACCAATTCTTCCAAAATTACTAATAAATTTAATGTCATTAGAACCCTATTAGGGAGATTTTGGAATTGATAAAATTCACATGGACAAAGACACACTGAAGAATAAACTAGAAATGTACAAAAAATTAAAATACTGCAAGAGTCTTCCTTCACCAGATATCAAAACATACCAAAAAAAAAAAAAATCCACTATACTAAATCCAATAGTGTTTGGCAGAAGTAGACAATAAATCAGTGGGACATAATGGAGAATACAGAAATATTCTGTATTCTCCAAATATCTGAGTTTATATGAAATTTTAATATTTGACATAGAAAATATTTTAACTCAGTAATGAGGGATTTTTTTAAAAAGTAAAGGTTACTGGTTACATTGGCCATCCAGCTGGGAGAAAATTAGTTTGGCCCTTTATCTTATACCATATACAAAAATAAATTCCAGAATGGAGTAAATTTTAGATGTCTTATAAAACAATAAAAATCTTTAAAAATAAATTTGGGAGATTACATGTACAATCATGGAGTTAGGGACAACTTAACTAAAATTGGAAACCCAGAACCATAAAAGAAAAGATAGGCATATTTGATTATAAAAACTTCTATATGGCAAATGGTGACAAAATAAAGTCAATAGACAAATCACAGATTTAGGATAATATTTGCAATGCAAATAACTATCAAAGAGTTAATGTCTATAATATACAAAGAGCTCTTACATATTAACAAGAAAAAGACAAACAATCCAAAGGAGAAATAGGTAAATGTACAGAAGATCAACTCTTGACCAATAGACATAAGATGCTAAAAATAACCAGTAACAAATGAAATACAAATTAAACTAACAGCAAAGTACAAAAAATTACATAAGGCAACACCTCCTAGTAGTGGAAGGGAAGAGAGAACCGTAGCAAAGAATCCTTTCACACACTGTTAGTGGAAATATGAATTGTTGCAGCCATTGAACAACAATAGCCAAGATATATTGTTCAATTGCAGGACAGTGCATATAAAGACAAGAAAACAGAAAAAAGATGGATGAGACAGAAGGAGAGATGAGAGATAGTTGAAGGACAGAGGGAGGGTAGAAAGGAGGAGGGAGAGAGGAGGTGAGGTAAGGAGGGAGAAAAGGAACAATTAAATCAATTTATGTGCATAAAGTTACATAGAATATCTATGTAAGGGTACCAAAGACATTGTTAAGGGTGATGGCCTCAAGGGAGAGGATCTGATGGCTAGAGTAGGGGACAGGAGAAAACTTACATTCCCTTGTTTATCCTTTTGTATCTTCTGAATTCAGTACTACATGCTTGTTTTGTCTATTCATAAAATAATAATATTAATCAATTAACCATTTCAATGTTTGTTCAACAACAAAAAAGAATCAATGGATAAAAATGTATAGCCTAATATTTTTGTTCCTCTTTTTATTTCTACATATTGTTAAAGTGAAAATATATGTAGCTGTTTGAGTTGTTGATTTTATGTTAAATCATGAAAGCGACCTGAAAACACGTACTAAAATAATGAAAACTAGTGGATTTTCTAAAGGTTGCCATAAAAGTGTTGGAAAATTTCCTGAGTGCACAGTCCAATATTCCGTGGCAGACACTGCGCTACCTGATTGGGGAGATGGTTTACGGTGGCCGGGTGACTGACAGCTGGGACAGGAGATGTTTAAACACCCTTCTCTATAAATTTTGCAATCCTGAAGTGCTGAAAGATGACTTCTGTTTCTCTACTGATGAGGTAAGAAAAGGATTTCATTTCTTAACATTACTTGATTATTTTTTAACTAAATATTGCTGCATTATTTAAAATCTGTATTTAACGTTCACTTTTTTTTTTAAGATTTATTTATTGATTGATTAATTGATTGCTATGTTGGGTCTTCGTTTCTGTGCTAGGGCTTTCTCTAGTTGCGGCAAGCGGGGGCCACTCTTCATCGCGGTGCGCGGGCCTCTCACTATCGTGGCCTCTCGTTGCGGAGCACAGGCTCCAGACGCGCAGGCTCAGTAGTTGTGGCTCACGGGCCTAGTTGCTCCGCAGCATGTAGGATCTTCCCAGACCAGGGCTCGAACCCGTGTCCCCTGCATTAGCAGGCAGATTCTCAACCACTGCGCCACCAGGGAAGCCCGCTTAACGTTCACTTTTAATGGCTTTTATTAACTTTCAGTATTACAAAAGTAAATTGCCATTACTCTACTAATTACCATTTTGTCTACCCATCCATACTCTCAAGACCCTCCACAGGGGCACAACCTGGAGTCTACACTATTAAATACAGCATTATGCCGGCCAGTAAATAAAAAGAATGATAAATGGTTCATGCCCTCCAGGAACCTAGAGTATAAAATACAGAGCACAAGGAAGCAGAAGAAAGCTAACCTGTATTGATCTGATCCATGCTTGTCAATTGATGTCTGTTTCTCATTTAATGCTCAAAACAACTATGTGAAACAGATGTTATCCCCAGTTTCAGATGAGGAGACTGAGGTTCTCAGGGTGCAGCCACATACAGTAAGGAGAGCTGGGATTCAAGGATTTTACCCCAACCTCAAGCACCCAAGAAGATGCAACTCTGCATCTTCCCTTGTCCTCTCTCTACTTAGTGTTTAAATTCCATCTAGACCTCCATCTTTGTGGAGCAAGCAACTCCAGTTTACACACAGCAGTTGTGCCCCTGGCAGATGGTTGCTAGCAGAGGCACAAATCCTGCAGACCTCTGGCCTGAAAACGTGGAGGGAGGACTTGACATCAGTGTGATGGGTGGGAATTTGCATAGGGGAGGTGATGGAAGATGAGAAGGAAGACGACGCCATCTGGGTGAGCATTCCTGTTAAGGCAGGAAAAGCTAGAAGTTGTTGTTTTTAAGATTTCCATTCTAAAAAACTGTTTAACGTTTTAGTTGTTTAGAGTCTAAAGTCAACCCTTAAGGTAAAATTATCCTTGAAAATCTTTTAAATGCAAAAAAGAAAAAAAGTGCAGTGGGCATGATTTTTGTATACAGGCTGTTACTTTGAGTATGCACAAGAGAATAAGAAATACAGTAACATGCAGCATACAATTCCATTGGCAGAATTCTATCAGACTACAGAATGGGATTCTGAAACCGTATATTTCAGTTACTTAGTTGCTTTAAACATTGGCAAGTTTATGACAGTTCCAACTTGCCACCTCTTCCTGTTCCTTGTCAAAATCTTAGTTTCTGCAGATAAATTTTTTTATCAATGATTCTGCTTGTTAGTTGATGTTTCCCTGTGGCCCTCATTAATTGGTCAATGTTTTCCTTGAAGATATCAAGAAAGCCACCTCTACCCACTTTCCTGGCCCTATGAACATTTGTCTTCTTTGTCAGTGATTAGTTATTCTTTTTTTTTTCTCTCTAACACTTAAGGCCTAGGACCAGACATGACACAGAATGAATATTCTGTACAGTGTTCTATTAGTCAAGCAGCCGCAGAATCAGATAGGAGGAGAGTTAAAGAATTTGGGGCAAGGTTTTTAAACTTTCAGAATCCACCCTCTGGCCACAAATGTTTTACATTCCTTCCATATGCAAAATGCACTCACCTCCTCTCAGACACCTGCAAGTTCTCATTTCATTGCAGTGTTAAGGTCAAGGATCTTGTGAGGTCCTGGAGAAGATGAGACTCTTTGGTGCAGGTCCTTGGGTGTAACTCCTTAAGTGGTTCCTCTTCATATGAAGATCTTTGAATTAAAGACACTTGATCTGGTCCAACCACCACCATATATATCACAGGGAGTGATGGGAGAAGCATAGGACTGTGCTTCCATGGACATTTCCCTTCAAAGAGGGGAAAGTGGAAGGCACGTAGCCCTCACTAGTCCACAGAAATTCTGAAATCCAAATGGGTAAATGTTGCAGTTCCTTGATTAGGACTCAGTCTTACTTCCTGGGAGGACTCAGAGGCTCTTGCCTCCCTCCACTGGGATCTTGATTCCACCCTCTGAGTTAGCCTTCCAATTCCGTAGGAAGTAGCCCATGTTTGCAGCTAAATAGTTTTCTCAGCTGCTTCCTGTCTGTAGTTGTACTTCCTGTCTGAAGTGTCCTCTCTTCATGTTTTACTGTCTCTGTCCCTTTTGGTCCAGGCTGATACAATTCATTTTTAAACATTGTGGGTTCCTTATGAATTGATTTATAATCTAATAAACAAAAACTGCACCAACATATATCCTTGGGGCAGCGTGGCTGCATTGTTCTGGCTCAAGGTTTCTCGTAATGTTACAGTCAAGATATCAGCTGGGGCTGCTGTCGTGAAGGCTTAACTGAGGCAGGAGGATCTACTCCCAAACCCACAAGCTCATATGTTGGCCAGAAGTCTTAGTGCCTCAACATTAGGGACCACGGTGCTGCTTGATTGTCCTCAAAACATGGCAACTGTCACTCCCCAGCGTGAGTTAACTAAGAGAGAGAAAAGAAGCTGCAGTGCCTTTCAAGACCTGGTCTCCAAAGTCCCACTTTAGGGAGAAATGGGGAGATATTGGTCACGGGGTACAAACTTTCAGTTATAAGATAAAGAGGCTCTGGGGGTCTAATGTATAGCGTGGTGACTACGGTTAATAATGTTGCAGGAAGGGGGACCCCTTCCAGGGCCCGAGAGTGGGCTCTTGTCTAACACTCAGAAGTGAATTATCCGAGGAGACACACGTGCTGACAAAGCAAAAGACTTTATTGGGATGAGGCACACAGGCAGAGAGCGGCAGTGTAAGGGACCCCAGGAGAACTGCTCTGCCACGTGGCTTGTAGTCTCAGGTTTTATGGTAATGGGGTTAATTTCCAGGTTGCCTCTGGCCAATCACTCTGACTCAGGGTCTTTCCTGGTGGTACCGTGCATCATTCAGCCAAGATGGTTTCCAGCGAGGAGGACTCTGGGAGGTTGGTAGGATATATAGACTGGAATCTCCTCTCTCCTTTTGACCTTTCCCGAATTCTTCTGATTAGTGATAGCTTGTTAATTCTGTGTTCCTTACCAGGACCTCTTGTTGTAAGATGACTCACGCTAGTGGCTGCTATTGGGCCTGGCCAGGGCGGGTGTCTTCAGTCAGTGGTTCCCCTAACAATAATAGTGTATTGTATACTTGAAATATGCTAGAGAATATGAAGTGATGGATGTATTAATTAATTTGATTGTGGTAATTATTTCACAACGTATATTTATATCAAATCATCATGTTATACACCTTAAATATATATATATAGTTTTATTTGTCAATTTTACCTCAATAAAGCTGGGGAAAAAAGACAGAGGGTAGAATAATATATACTTTATGAGCTGAATTTTTTTTAATAAAATTTGATTTTAAAGTTTAAGAAAAAAAGTCCCACTCCATCGCTTCCATTTTATTTCTGTTTGATAGAAGCAGTCACTCAGTCCAGCCTCCAGTCAAGAAGAGAATTAGACTCCATCTTTTGAAGGGTTGAATGTTAAAGAACTTGACATATTTTTAACCAGCACAGCCACATTTATCATTATCACTTAATAGGTTTTTGAAGCCATATTTTTTCCTAATTAGTTGTGACCTTGGGGATCAGCCAAAGGAATAACTGCTCTTACAGAGCTTTTATCCAATCAGTACTTAGTTATAACTTATCAAGTGGGAGATATAGCTGGTAAACAGGAAGAAAGAGCTTTTTGTTTCCCTATTAGATAACTTTTTAATTTATTTTATTTTATTATTTTTTTGCTTATTTATTTTATAACTGGAAGTTTGTGCCTTTTGACCGCCTTCACCAGTTTTGCCCACCCACCCCCCATCCCCTCAGTGGTCAGTTATTCTTAAGATCATTCTCACGTTTCTTGTATAGGTTTTACCAAAGTAAAATGATTTGTTAAACTTGATTGCATCCATTATCTGTGGGTGTAGTTCATTGAGGCAATGGGTAGTCAGAATCACGCTAGCCTTTGAAATGTGTTTTTTTCTTTCTTTTTTTCTTTCTCTCTTTTCCCAGTGAGAAAGTTACATGTGCCTATTATGCAACTGCACTTTACAATATAGCCCAAATGCAGCTTTTGACAGAAGTGTCCAGAATATACCACCAACAAATAAGAATAAAATAATGTATAAAATTTCATGGAGAAATATCATCTTCATACATTACGAAAAGTAAATATGTAGGCAAAAACTAACAGTGTTTAAATTTTCACATATGTCAGCCAGTGCCAAAATCTGGAATCATGAAGGATTACATACACATTATCCAGTCCTTACCTGACGATGACCCTCCTGAGCTCTTGGAATTACACCCTGAGACCACAAGGGGCTTCAGGGAGATCCAGGGCCAGAAGTTCATTGATAAACTCATTGCCATGCAACCAAGACCTACCACAACCGGGCTCAAGTTCAGGTAAGAATGCACTAGGAAAAAATATTAGGTGAAAATTATTAAATATCCATTTGAAGAGATACAGTATAGAACTTATAGAAAAATACAGTCTAAAAATACAGAAACTAAATTCTCCAGATGACAGAGAAGCAAGTTTACACACACAGGAGCACACACACACATATATATGTAATTATTGATACCAAGCATGTAGTAAGTTCTCAATAAATATTTGTTGAGTGAGTGATTGAATTGTACCTGATGAGTGGTATTTTTTAACTGAATTTGTATAAATGTGAAATGTTATACTTACTTCTACAGGACAGGAAAAAAATAGCCATCATAATAAGTAAGAGGACAGTGCAGTCAAGAGGAGCTGGCCCTACTTTTAGACACCTATGTTGTAACCAACATATTGTAACCACCTTCTATTAGCTCTGTATCCAAGGTCACACTGCCTCAGTATCCTTATCCTGCTTATCCATAAGTGGAGATTATATCTGTCTGCCCTTCAAGGCTATTGTGAGGTTTAAATGGTGCAGCACATATCACCCAAATTTTCAGGGCTCCTCAGCCTGTGACTATAAAATAAGATCATGTTTAATGCCAGAACTACATGGCTTAAACCCCCAATGGCTTGACTGCCAAAGGGATGTTCCTACTCTTCCTGCCCCAACAAAGTGTGTTCCTGCTATTTCTAAACATCTCCCAAAGTGGTCATTCATATTTGCTCAGGAAGAAAGTAACACACACATGCACACTTCTGTCTCTGCTTACCCTGTTATGTCTGGGTTCAAATCCCAGCTCTATCTATCACTTGACTTTGTGAACTAGGGGAAGTCAATTAAGTTTTTCTGTCTCAGGTTCATCACCTTTTAATCAGAGGTAATAACAGTACTTTCCTCACAGGGCAGTGTTAAGAATACAATTGTTTCCTTATGCATTTAAGTTCATTGTAGAAATCTAGTTTTTCAATTTATAAGCCCAACAAACTATAACAGTCACTTTTTTTTTTTTTTTTGGCTGCATTGGGTCTTCGTTGCTGTGTGCAGGCTTTCTCTAGTTGCAGCGAGCGGGGGCTGCTCTTTGTTGCAGTGCGTGGGCTTCTCATTGCGGTGGCTTCTCTTGTTGCGGAGCACGGGCTCTAGGCACGTGGGCTTCAGTAGTTGTGGCACGCAGGCTCAGTAGTTGTGGCACGCAGGCTCAGTAGTTGTGGCACACAGGCTCAGTAGTTGTGGCACACGGTCTAGTTGCTCCACGGCATGTGGGATCTTCCCAGACCAGGGCTCGAACCCGTGTCCCCTGCATTGGCAGGCGGATTCTTAACCACTGCTCCACCAGGGAAGACCAACAGTCACTTTAAAAAGGGCTTTGAATAGTGTTTGGTTCCATTTATAAACTTAAACACTTTCAAATATATTAACATTCATTATAAAGTTAATATACTTCAACTATCTGGCTGCCAAAACTTTTCAAGCCTTTTAGTAATTCTTATAAATATAATAATTGAACAAATAGATATGACGAGTCTTAAATTTTCTCCTATTTTTCAATATGTTATATCAGTTAAGCTAGATTTCAACTTAAAATCATAAATTTAAACCAATTTCTCAATTATCTGTTTTAAATTGGAGTCACAAGGCTTTAAGAGCCCCAATTCTCTTAAATGTAACAAATATTTAAAATACAAACATGTATAGATTTCTCAACACAAAAATATTTTTATGATGATTTTGATTCTGTTAACCCTATCTATATCTAATTCTAAATCTTCCCAGAATTGAAAGATGCTTACCAGGGACCAATTTTATCACTTTCCATGATTTTTGAGTTTGCCTTCTCAGTTTGCTTGAGGCTGAAAAAACCAAGCAAATAAACTAAACAAAAAAGAGATTTTAACCAAAACATGAATCCATTCTTGGCAACACTCACAGGATGCTTTGAACCTTGTTTATAGTTGTCCTTAAGATAATAACTCAACAACTCCATAAGGTGATGGTCGTGACGCCCACATCACCTTAGTTTCCAGTTATACATTACCTAAGAGTTCTATGTACTCATAGATCAGATTTTACATGTCTTTACCTACACATACATGTACATTTTTTTCCACTTACCTCTAAAACCTCTGAACCCACTGAAATCCTGCATTCTTTTACAGTCTTCCTGTCTCTTTGGACTACACAACTCATATTAAAATGACATCTGATTGGATTCTGGCTATGGCTTTGGCTGGCTATTTGGTCATATCTTCCAAGATCATTCTACTGACACAAAATAAGATCATCGAACTCTCATTTCACTGACGGAATGAAAATATACTAATTATCTGTGACATAGAAGGAAAGCTGCACATGTAGACAAAGAAAAGTACCCAACTGGAAATCCCCCAGTATGTCCCCAGAATATCAGGTTCAATTTCCTTGCAGGCCCTACACTTCTAAAGATTAATTCTGTACTTTTTTCTTTTTTTTTTTTAAATGACGTTGACAACAATGCTTTTTCTTGGCCGCACCACGCAGCATGTGGGGGGTATTAGTTCCCCCACCAGGGATCAAGCCCATGCCCCCTGCAGTGGAAGTGCAGAGTCTTAACCACTGGACCACCAGGGAAGTCCAATTCTGCACTTCTGGCATTCAACAAATACACCAGTAAGAGATGAGATGATTATAAAGGAATACTTTTAATAAGCAAACCGAATATGTGTATTAATGTCCCTTTGGTCATTTTGGGAGGCTATTATTATCACAGTTATGCTGCCTTTGCTCAAAACCTATTAGAAACTTGTCTGTGGGCTTAAAAGCTTTTGCAAAGCAAAGGAAACTACAAGCAAGATGAAAAGACAACCCTCAGAATGGGAGAAAATATTTGCAAACGAATCAACAGACAAAGGATTAATCTCCAAAATATATAAACAGCTCATGCAGCTCAATTTTAAAAAAACAAACAGCCCAATCCAAAAATGGGCAGAAGACCTAAATAGACATTTCTCCAAAGAAGACATACAGATGGCCAAGAAGCTCATGAAAAGCTGCTCAACATCACCAATTATTAGAGAAATGCAAATCAAAACTACAGTGAGGTATCACCTCACACCAGTTAGAATGGGCATCATCAGAAAAATCTACCAACATCAAATGCTGGAGAGGGTGTGGAGAAAAGGGAACCCTCTTGCATTGTTGGTTGGAATGTAAATTGATACAGCCACTGTGGAGAACAGTATGGAGGTTCCTTTAAAAACTAAAAATAGAATTACCATATGATCCAGCAATCCCACTACTGGACATATACCCAGAGAAAACCATAATTCAAAAAGACACATGCACCCCAATGTTCACTGCAGCACTATTTACAATAGCCAGGTCATGGAAGCAACCTAAATGTCCACTGACAGATGAATGGATAAAGAAGTTGTGGTACATATATACAATGGAATATTACTCAGCCACAAAAAGGAATGAAATTGGGTCATTTGTAGAGATGTGGATGGATCTAGAGACTGTCAAACAGAATGAAGTCAGAAAGAGAAAAACAAATATCGTATATTAACACATATATGTGGAACCTAGAAAAATGGTACAGATGAACCTCTTTGCAGGGCAGAAATAGATACACAGATGTAGAGAACAAATGTATGGACACCAAGGGGGGAAAGTGGTGGGGGTGGGGGTGGTGGGATGAATTGGGAGATTGGGATTGACATGTATACACTAATATGTATAAAATAGATAACTAATAAGAACCTGCTGTATAAAAAATAAATAAAATTTAAAAAAGAAACTTGTCTGTGGGACTTGAAAGATCTCTCACATTCAAGGTAATGTCTTCAGTGGAAGCAAATCTTTGCACTTTGAAGATACATTTGATTTTTGTAATCTTTTGATCTTTTGAATCATTTGAAGCCATGTTGGACGAATTCCACTGAGTAACCCTACTTTAAAGTCAAAAACAAAGTGTAATGACAAAGTTAGGAAATGTATTACTTCGTGTGAGTTATAAGCTGTCTCAGAAGCAGCACTATGAACCTAAATACACACCTTATCACCAGATTATCACTTACTTTGAAGGACAAAATTCATTTGGCTGTGTGAAACCTGGGATGTTTGCTGGAAAACCAGTTCCTACTAGTATAGAGAGTAACAGAGAGAGGGAACTCAAAAGAGGTGGGCCCCATTCCCTCCTCATCCGCTGTTTAGGGAGGTTCTATCACTCCCTGAACCCTGGTTTCCTCATCTGTGAAAGGATTCCAAAGAGCTCCTCCAGCTCTAGTGTTTTTGTGACTTTGCTTATATCACCCCGACCCATACATACACTGTTCTTCTACCACCACCCACTGAGTGTGTCACCAGGAAACTCTGTGTGTGAACACAGAGGAATTTGACACGCAGTTGAATAACCTATAAAGCTACTGAGGCATCCTCTGTCTGGTTGCCTCCTCTTTTCCATTTCAGTCTTGGTTCTTCCTTCATGCAGATGCATTTGGCCAAATAGTTTTCAAAGAAATCTTAAGAAAACTTTAAAAATATGTACTTCCTTGCAAATGTCTGAAGTGCATTGGACTGTTTTCTCACCTGTAAAATGAAATGAACTCTGTGGTCTCTGTAAATCTCCATGGTCTCCCAATTGGGTACTCTTCTTTCTCTACATGTCAGCTTTCCTTCTATGTCACAGATAGTATATGTTCATTCAGTCAGTGAAATGAGAGTTCACTGGTCTATTTTGTGCCAATAGAATGACCTTGGCAGCTATGACCAAATAGCCAAAGCCATAGCCAGAATCCAATCAGATGTCATCTTAATGTGAGTTGTGCAGTTTTGTGGTTCTGTGAAGCTGTGTTTACCTCCAGATGGGACCTAAATAGAGGGTTCTCCCGGATTAGACAGGTCTGTAGCTCCTTTTTCTCTTGATTTATTTTGCAGTCGGGAGCAGAGTAAGGATGAGCTGGTGATGGAAATTTTATCTGACGTGGTAAAGCGGCTGCCGCTATCTGTGGAGAAAGAAGAATGTGCTGGAACTCCAAGCACATTGAAGTGCATCATGTTCAGCCCCATTTGGGAGTCTTTTAACAAAGATCTCAAAGGTAAACATGGGCCGTGAACTTCTCCCCCTCACCCCAGCCTCCTCAGGGAAGGACTGTGGCATCAGGAGGACAAAAGGTACGGCAGAAGTAAAAAGGCTGACATGAGATGGGAAAGCTAATGCCCTAACACCCTCTTCTGTCTCCAAGTTGGAAGATGAGGAGCAGAGGAGAAAAGGATGGGGGCGGATGGGGGATGGTGGTGGTGGTCCATGACCCCAAGACAAAAAGTGAAGAAGTGTTAATGTAGCAAACCAGAAAGGAGAAACTCTGCTTGAGAGATTCCACAGAGCTTCTAGATCTCTGTACTTTTTGCTTCTTTGCCTTCTGGAACAGCATTTTGGGCAGGGAGGTTTAGATGGGCCCTCTGATAGGAGAGGTCCTGAGTCTACAGAACCAAGGGGAGGGAGGGAGGGCAGGTCCAGAGGAGATGAGCAAACCTCATTGTCCAGAGTTAGTTTCATGCCCAGCTATTTGCCCTGTTACATTTTCAACATCCATATTTTAGCCCTTTAAAAAGATTCATTTTGGAGCCAAAAGTTGAGCAATAGTCTGTTGAAATAGTTATTATGGTTAAGTCTAGATTAATGGTGGGCAGACTAGGGCTTGCAGCCCAAAGCCAACCCACTGTTTGTTTTTGTACAGCCTACAAGCTAAAATGGTTTTCACACTTTTTAATGGTTGGAAAAAAATCAAAAGAAGAATAATATTTTGTGACACACAAATATTTTATGTAATTCAAATTTGAGTGCCCACAAATAAAGCTTTATTGGGATACAGCCATGATTATTTGTTTTCACATGTCTGTGCCTGTATCCACTCTACAGTGGGAGAGTTGAATTGTGACAGAGATAGTACAGCCCACAAAGCCTATTTACTAACAAAGTTAGTAAATAGAAATATTTACTAACTGGCCTTTTGCAGAAAATATTTTTCAACCCCTGGACTCGACACATGAAACTCCTTTAACTTCCAAACCTATATCCCTCCAAGTAAAGCCTCATTTTATCTGAAAGATATCACAATTTCATCTCTTTTTAAAATCCATGCTATGATCCCCTTATCCACTGTGTCTTGCTAAACTTTTTGATCCAAGAAATTGAAAGATTTGATAAGTTATTATTGATTATACATAAATCTCTGAAAGATCTTCAACTTGCTGTAAAAGGAGAGATCATCCTCACCCAAGAATTAGAGGAAATATATGACTCTTTTCTTAATACAAGAGTGCCAAAATTGTGGCAGGTAAGCAATTTTCCTTTCCTAGCCACTCGCCTGATTGAAATAAATGTCCCAGATCTAGGGAAGAGGTAAATTAACTATGGTATATCCACATAATGAAATATTATGTGTCCATTAAAAGATGCTGACATACTTTTGGTGTGAGTATATATTAATAAAATCTCTTAGAGGGCAATTTGGCAATTCTACTTAAATAAATTTATCTAAGAGATGTTTATCACAGGGCTGTTTATAATAGCATAAAGCTGAAAACAACTTGAATATCTGTTAACAGAAATCTGGTTAGATAAATTATGATATATCTAAATAATAAGGTATGTGCTGATATACTGGAAAGATCTCTAAGATGTATTGTTAAATTTTTTTTTAAGTTTTAGAACAATATATCATTTTTAAGGATTATAAAAACATATATATACTTCTATAAAACACATGCTTGCATAAGTGTTTATAAAAACACATATGTTTTAGATTCAAGAAACCCAAGTTAAAATTTTGGAAAAAAGCCAGCAGAACTGGGCTGACAGCCCATTCTGTCCCCACTAGGGCCTCCAAGAGGCACATCAAGGGAGATGGGGCTGAGGACAGGTCCACAAGGAGAGGACAGGCCTGGTAGGGGCCAGCTGGTACCCAGCACCAAGGTGAGCTCAGGGCCCAGGTCAACTCCAAGGTCAGGTGGCTGCAGGCCCAGGTCTGCTGGGAACCAGGAACTGGAGGGAACCAGGAAGCTGTATTCAGTGAGATGGGGGGGTGACGGGATGCTGCTTGTGCAGAGGGCTGGCGGCTGTAAAAATTTCTTTTGCAAAGTAGGAGCTGGGGGTGACGTGTGTACTGGCTGCAAAATTCTGGCCTCTCTTGCCCCCGTTGCCCCCTGGCAATAAATTGTTTCTATAGGCCAAAAAAAATTCTATAGGCAAAAAAGAAAAAAAAAGATCCTAAGAACATATCCAGAATGCAGCCCAAAGAGACTAAGAATGGAAAATATGAAAGAGCTATTGATTCACAGAGGGCAAACAGACTGTCCAACATAAGTTAGACTGATGTTCAGAGGGGGAGAAGAGAGAGGATAGAGCATAGGCAATAATTAAAGGAATAAGAGCTGAGAATTTTCCAGAATTGATAGATGCAAGAAGTTCAATGAAACCCAAGCATTATACAGCTTTTTAAACTTATACATGGATACATCCTAATGAACCTGCAGAAAATCAAAGAAAAATCTTTTTAAAAGCAGCTAGGGAAAAAAAAAAAGGTAACTTTCAAAGGAATGGAAATGGTATCTTCAGTGTGTCAAATGAAATGAACTGTTAAACTAAAATTGTATATACAAACTTTTGTTTCAAAAATGAAGATGAAATAAAACAGACCAAAAAGAGAAAAAGCAGAGAGAGTTCATCATTAGCAAATGCTAAGGGAAACCCTGAATGTCCTTCCTCATTTCCATCAGGCAGGAGGAAAGAGATGAGGGGGAAACTCTGAGATGTGAGAAGGAATGAAGAGGGGAAAAAAGTAGTAAATGAGATGGTAAATAAATTCTGACAAAAATAAAAAACAACAGCAATATTAATGTCCAGTGGGATTCTTTTTTAAAGAAGAATAGAATATTGAACATTTTGAAATGGAAAGACCAAGAATAAAAACAGTCAACAATACCATATGAGCCAGGGTTGGGGAGTATATGGACTTTTTAGGTCTTAAGGAAGGAAGTTAAAAGTAATAATAACCCATAGACTTTTACAAATTAAGTATGCATGCTGTAATTTTTAGGGTAACCACTAAAACAATTGAAACAAATCACATAACTTCCACAATTGCAGAGGAGGGAGAGATGCTTGTTATATTGTTTTGTGACTAAAGAGTTTTTAAAAAATTCAAAATGGCATATACAGTATTATCTCAACTACATAAAAAGTATGTAAACCCCTGCACATGAGTATCAATAGACATGTACAAAAATATTCAGAACATCATTATCTATAATGGTAAAATGCTGGAGACAACACAAATGTGTCATCCACAATAGGATGGAAAAATACATGGTATATTCATACATTACACTATACAAATAGTGAAAGTAAACGAACTACAGCTACAAGCATCAGCGGGATAATGCTTACAAATAATGATGAAATCACACACACACGGTCATACACAGTCAATCCTCATTATTCGTGAATTACATCTTTGTGAATTTGCCTACTTGCTAAAATTTATTTGTAACCAAAATGTATGCAGACACATGAAAAGATGCTCAACATCATTCATCATCAGGGAAAAGCAAATCAAAACCACAATGAGATCTAATTTCACACCCACTAGGATGGTTAGAATCAAAAATGCAGATAATAATAAACATTGCAGGGATACAGAGACATTGGAACCCTCATATACTGCTCATGATAAAATGATGTAGCTACTTGGGAAAATAGTCTCTGAGTTCCTCACATAGTGAAACGTAGAGTTGCCATTTGACCCAGCAGTTCCAATCCTAGGTATATTCCCGAGAGAAGTTAAAACTGTACCCACACAAAAACTTGTCATGATTGTTCACAGCAACATTACTCATAATAGCCAAAAGATGGAGGCAACTCAAATATTCCTGAAGAATGGACAAAATCCTGATGAATAAATTGCATGGTGTGTGAATTATATCTCAGTAAAGCTATTTTAAAAACCTGTGGTAGAAAACATACAGTTTAGAGAAAGCAATGACAATTATAATACTTAAACACTGAATGCAAACTGTGATGAAAATTGAGATGTTGTGTCTGCAAGCTTCACACACGTAGAATAGTAAGACTTCAGAGCTTGAAAGGATCTTGGGGATCCTCTACTCAAATACCCTTATTTTACAGATATGGAAACTGAGGAACAGAGAGGCTTCATGACTTACTAAGAAAGCTAATTAGTGAAAGGGCTGGGAGTCACATGAGTTCAAAATTAAGTTGGGAGAATATGACCCAGTTGGAATCTTCTAAGTATAGTTACATGTGGCTGAGGTGAAGGCATACCTGACTGAAAAGCAAGAACTGAAATTAGCCAGGGAGAAATGTCTGGCTTGGACAATTGGGCAGTAGTGACATTCAGAGACAGGACAGGCAGAAACAGAGGCTGTTTGAGGGCAGATGCTGACATCCTGTTTTGGACATGAAACATCTCGAGGAGCTAGAGGGGCTTCCAAGTGAAGCTATCCAAGAGAAAGTGGGTAAGAATGCAAAGCAAGATTTTGGTATCATCAGCCTAGACAAAGTAGTGGAAACCACAGCTGTGGATTAGATCTGAGAGAGAGAATGTAAAGTAGGGAGAGAAGAAGGCTGAAGGAGTTCTAGGCAACACCACCTTAAAAGGAGGGAAGGGAAGGGAAAGAGTAGTCAAGGAATGAGACCTAAGAAGTAGAGAATTCAAGAGAAAATTAGGATTGAGTGTGGACACAGAAGCCAAGGCAAGAGAGAAGGAGGAAGTAATCAACTTAGTCAAAAGCTGCAGAGAATACAAATAAGACAAGTGGGAGAGATGAGTATAGGGTGGGATCATGAATACGGAAAGTAGAAGGTCATTGATGCCTTCTAACAAAGACACCAAATGACAATAGGTTTGGCAGGCAATGGGAAGAGGGGACAGGAGTCAATGAACTTCTTCAAGAAACCTGAGTAAAGAAAAGAAGATCAAGCCTAGAGAGCTACAAGGGGTCTTTTTTTTTTGCCTCCCTTGCAACAAACAAGTAGGGTTTTTTTTTTTAATTTTATTGAGGAAAAATTGACAATTATAGTTGTATATATTTAAAGTGTACAACATGATGATTTGTTATACATATACATTGTAGAATGATTACCAAGATCAAGATAATTAACACATCCATCACCTCACATAGTTAACATAGTTAACTCTTTTTTTTTTTTTTATGGTGGTGAGAATGCTTAAGATCTACTCTCAGCAACTTTCAAGTATAAAATACCATATTATTAACTATAGTCACTGTGCTTTAGATCCTCAAAAGTTATTCTTATAACTGAAAATGTGTACCCTTTGACCCACATTACCCCATTTCCCCCTCGCCCCCTGCTTCTGGCAACCACCGTTCTTTTCTGTTTCTGTAAAATAGGCTTTTTTATTTTTAGATTCCACATGTAAATGATACATACAGTATTTGTCTTTCTCTGTCTGGCTTATTTCACTTAGCATAATATCCTCCACATCCATCCATGTTGTCACAAATGGCAGGATTTCCTTCTTTTTTATGGCTGAATAATGTTTGATTGTATGTATATACCACACTTGCTTTAGCCATTCATCTATCAAAGGACATTTAGATTGTTTCCATATCTTGGCTATTGTGGATAACACTGCAGTGAGCATGGAATTGCACATAATCTCTTCAGGATACTAATTTCAATTCCTTCACATTTATAGCAGTCAGATTGCTGGATCATATGGGAGTTCAATTTTTAATTTTTTGAGGAGCCAACATTCTGTTTTCCATAATGGCTCTACCATATACATTCCCACCAACAATTTTTAAGGGTTCCCTTTTCTCCACATCCTCACCAAGATTTGTTATCTCTTGTTTTTTTGATAATAGCCATCCTAACAGGTGTGAGGTAATATCTCGTTGTGGCTTTTATTTGCATTTCCCTGATGACTAGTGATACTGAACACCTTTTCATGTACCATGTATTGTTGCCCATTTGTGTGTCTTCTTTGGGAAAATGTTCTTTCAGGTCCTTTGCCCATTTTTAAATCAGATTGTTTGTTTGTTTGTTTGTTTTGCTGTTGAGTTGTATGAGTGCCTTATATACTTTGGATATTAACTCCTTATCAGATAGACAGTTTCCTCCAATTCTGTAGGTTGACTTTGCAATTTATTGATTGTTTCCCTTACTGTGAAGAACCACTTTAACATAGTTCCACTTGTTTATCTTAGCTTTTGTTGCCTCTGCTTTTGGTGTCCAAGAAATCACTGCCAAGACCAAAATCAAGGATTTTTTCCATATGTTTTCTTCTATGAGTTTTATGGTTTCAGGCCTTACATTTAAGTCTTTGATCCATTTCAGCTGAATTTTTGTGAGTCTGGTTTCATTCTTTTGCATGTAGATATCCAGTTTTCTCAACATTATTTACTGAAGTGACTATCCTTTCCCCATTTCATGCTCTTGGTGCCCTTGTCAAAAATTAGTTGACTGACTATGGGAACTTCCCTAGTGCTCCAGTGGTTAAGACTCTGAGCTTCCAATGCAGGGGGCGTGGGTTTGATCCCTGGTCAGGGAACTAAGATCCCACATGCCATGCGGCACAGCCAGAAAAATAAAGTAAAAAAAATTAGTTGACTGTATATGCCTGAGTTTATATCTGGGCTCTCTATTCTATGTGACTATTTTTATGCCAGTACCATACTGTTTTTATTACTACATCTTTGTAATATAGCTTGAAATCAGAAGGTGTTATGCCTCCAGCTTTGTTCTTCTTTCTCAGAATTCCTTTGGCTATTAAAGATCTTTTGTGGTTTCATACAAATTTTAGGATAGCTTTTTCTATTTCTATAAAAACAGCCATTGGAATTTTTATCAAGATTGCATTGAATCTGCAGATCACTTTGGGTAGTATGGACATTTTCACAATACTTTCCATTTATTTCTTCAAGCTCTTTCATCAATGTCTTACAGTTTTCAGTGTACAGGTCTACCACTTCCTTAGTTAAATTTATTCCTAAGTATTTTATCATTTTCGATGCTATTGTAAATGGGATTGCTTTCTTAATTTCTCATTCAGATAGTTTGTTGTTACTTTATAGAAATACAACTGATTTCTGTATGTTAATTTTGTATTTTGCAAATTTACTGAATTCATTTATTCTAACATTTTTTTGGTGGGATCTTTAGGATTTTCTACATATAAGATTATGTCATCTGCAAACAGAGACAGTTTTACTTCTTCCTTTCCAATTTGGATGATTTTATTTCTTTTTCTTGCCTAATTGCTATGACTATGACTTCTAGTACTATGTTGAATAGAAATGGTGAAAGTGGGAGTCTTTGTCTTATTCCTGATCTTAGAGGAAAGGCTTTTAAATTTTCACCATTGAGTATGATGTTAGCTGCAGACTTGCCATATATGGCATTTATTATGCTGAGGAACATTCCTTCTATACATAATTTGTTGAGAGGTTTCTTTTTAAATTTTTATTTTATTTTATTTTTTTTATACAGCAGGTTCTTGTTAGTTATCTAGTTTATACATAGTAGTGTATATATGTCAATCCCAATCTCCCAATTCATCCCACCACCACCACCACCACCACCACCACCCCTGCTTTCCCCCCTTGGTGTCCATACTTTTGTTCTCTACAACTGTGTCTCTATTTCTGCCTTGCAAACTGGTTCATCTGTACCATTTTTCTAGATTCCACATATATGCGTTAATATACAATATTTGTTTTTCTCTTTCTGACTTACTTCACTCTGTATGACAGTCTCTAGGTCCATCCACGTCTCTACAAATGACCCAATTTCATTCCTTTTTATGGCTGAATAATATTCCATTGTATATATGTACCACATCTTCTTTATCCATTCGTTTCCTTAAAAAACTAAAAATAGAATTACCATATAACCCAGCAACCCCACTCCTGGGCATATACCCAGAGAAAACCATAATTCAAAAAGACACATGCACCCCAATGTTCATTGCAGCACTATTTACAATAGCCAGGTCATGGAAGCAACCTAAATGCCCATCAACAGACAAACAAATATTGAGAGTTTTTATCATGAAAAGATGTTGAATTTTGTCAACTGCTTTTTGAGCATCTATTGAAGTGATCATAGGATTTTTATCCTTCATACTTATGTTGTGGTATATCACATTTTTTGATTTTCATATGTTTAGCCATCCTTACATCCCAGGGGTGAATCCCACTTGATCACTGTTTATGATCCTTTTAATGTATTCTTGAATTTAGTTTGCTATTTTTTTGAGAATCAAACAAGTAAGATTAAGTGTTAGGTGGTTTGTGTATTTAAGATAGAAGAGTGTGTTAATAAACAAAGGGATGGAAAATGGGAAGCTGAAGCTACAGAAAAGAAAAAATACTCCAAAAGAGCTATGCAGAACACAGGGGCAGGAATCAACTTGACTCAGAACTGGAAGGAAAAGAGGGGAAAAAAGAGACAATGGATGGAGATTTATAGAATTTTGTATAGGGGAAGGCCAGAAAGTTGAGATTACTTATACTTAATGGCCTGTGAAGGTAATCTTCCCAGATAAGGGGGAAAAGGTGGGTAGGAAGAGGGGTGGCAGGAAAGAAGATGGATTAAAGAACTTGAGAAAAATGATAAAAGACTAGCCAGGATGGAAACTTGCAAGTGTTTTATCCAAAGCACTTTTAAGATTATGCTGATTTGCCTTGGTATTAGTCTTCAGATTTCTCACTAAGTACTTTCAGTTGGAAAACAGCATCCTCTTGCCAAGTTATTTATCCCTGGCAATTGAGACTGTCACCAAAGTTTACAGATATGTTCTTAATGATCCCAAAGACAAATCTTTTAAAAATTATGTGCCTGTTTCTAAATCCCAACAGAAACATGCCTACAAGTCAAGTAAACCCCTAAGTTCCTGGGTTAATGATCTCATCCAGAGGCTGAATTTCTTTAATACCTGGGCCAAAATGGCTTACACTGCAATACATCATCCATATGTATGAAAGCTGCTTTACATTTCTTCTTCATTTTTGTTTTGAGCTTAATGGTTTTACAGCATAATTTCACATGCTTGGCTTCTTTGGGTTCTCATAGCAACATGTGAATTTAAGCAAAGGAGGGATTTTTATCTTCAGTGTAGAAGTAGGAAATGGAGACCTAAGAAGTTGAGAGTTTCTTCCAAGGTCACTCTGCCCTAAAAGACAGAGGTAGAAACAAAACCTGGTACATTCCTCTTTCTATTATGCTTGTGACACTAGCAGGAAGAAATGTGAAAAGAAATAAAAAATAGTCACATGTAATTTTTAAGTGTATTTAATACATAATACAAATAATTTGAAAGGCATGAGAGTAGTTCACACTTAAGGGGTAACTCACAGGGTATCAAACATTTTTCGAAGTGCTTTACTCATACTAACTCAATTCTCATAGTAACCCTATGATATGAAGTAGGTACTATTATTTATCATCCTCATTTTAGAGATGAGGAAACTGAAATACAAAAGCATGGAGTAACTTGCCCAAGGTTTCACAGCTAGAAAGTGGAGGTATTGAGATTTGAACCCAGAAAATCTAGTTCCAAAGTCTGTACCAAACTGTCTCTTACACCACTGAACAATAAGTAGGTGTTACTGTTTGAAGGCAGTAACTCAAAACCAATCCACAAGATTCCACAAGGCCCAGCCAGGATTCCTACTGTAATCAAAACATCCCTTGTTACCCAAATCCAATGTGTTCCAGTGTTTTGTGGTCTCAAAAGCTTTAAAGCCATAGCTGGTTTTCATTAAAGTACAGGACTAGGGTCCAGAGAAGGGGGAGAGCTTGAGATGAAAAGGAAAGGAGGAATCTAGGAGAGGCTGGAAGAAATTGCTCAGATCATCTGAAAATGTGCAATTATTATGCCCTTAACTACACCAACCTGTGATCTGCCTTCCAATAGGTATATGAGACTTGTCACAGCTTGGAAGCACTCCAGCTCATCACCTAGCCAAAACCCCCAACACCCCACTGATCAAAAGAAGGAGTTCTTTGAAGGATTTCCTGCAAGATATTGGCTCCCAGCTTTCTTCTTTCCACAAGGTGAGCATGAGAACCAGGACCAGAGACACCTGGTCCAGACAAGTCTGTCTCCAGTCCCTCCACCAGCACTCCCCCATGTCTTCCTCCCCTCTAGGATTAGAGGCCCCTATGACATCCCTACACCCCCCCCGCAACAGGTACCAGGACCTCTTGCCTGCACTAGAGCAGTCTCTCTTCTCCCTCCCCACCTACATCCCTCCCTCGCCCCATCTCCTCATGAACCAAAATAAACCCACATCCTTGTCAGACCTCACCTGCACCCCAGCAGGTGTCTCACTTTCTCATCTCTATGCCGTTAATTCTATGAGGTCAGAGACCAACAACACTAGATTCCTCCCAAAGGCGCCTACATTTTAAGAGTGGACTCCTGGAGATGGGCACCTACCCAAGGGATTGATTCTGTGCTTCAGCCACTTCATTCATTTATTCATTTAATAAGAATTAATAAATAAATGTTTGCCGGGTCCTAGGCCCCACCAGCTTGGCACAAACATCCAGCAGATATCCAGCAAGAGCCTGTTACAATAATGTGTGGTCGGGGTATAATGGGTGTTGTAAAGGGGCAGCACTAGACTGTAAGCTCCATGAAGGCAGGAACCAGGTCTGTTTTTACTCCCTATTGTATTCCAAGCACCTAATGCAGCCCTCACCAGCAAAAAACTTCTCAATAAATATTCAACATTTGAAGAAAGAGCGAATGACTTTCTGAATGAATGTAAGAATAGATGAATACTCTTGGAGCCTGAAACAGGGGGACCAGAACTAAGGGTCAGGGAAGGCCACTAAGGAAATAACTTCTAAGAAGAGACTTGAAGATTGTTACCAGTTAAGCATTATCCAGGTGGAGACCGAATAAGAGGAGAGTAATTAACACCCTTAGTACTTACCGTAGACTACTTACCGGGTGCCAGGCACTCTTCTAAGGACTTTGGATATATTAAGTCATTCAATTCTCATGACAGTCTTATGGTGTTGTTACTATTATTATCCCTATTTTCAGACAAGAAAACCTTGGCAGAGAGAAGTTAAGTAATTTGTCCAAAGTCACACAGCTACTAAGGGACTGAGCCAAGATTTGAATTTAGCCTGTCTGACTTGGAAATTCACATGTTTAACCACTGCACTAAACTGGGAATTGTATTTTTATTAGAGAGAATACCATTCAAAGGCCCAGAGGTGAGAGAGAAAAAAAGCACATTAGAGAAACCAAATGTTCATCATGACCAGAGCCAAAGACCGACAAAGGGAGAATGGTTAGGATGAAGCTGGAGAGATGAGCGCAGGCCAGCTCCCAGGGAGCCCGCTCCCTCCAGCAGCAATGGGAACCGCTGCCATGCTCTAGGCAAGGGGCCCATGGTCTGATGGCTGCAGCATGGAAGAAGGGCGAGGGTGGACTGCAGAAGCTCGGGACCGGAGTCTGGGCCCTGGTCACTTAGGCACCTGCTTTATTCTCCAATCAAGAGTTGGTGGTGACCCGGATGTGGACAGTGGTGGTGGCGTCGAAGAGAAGTCGTTGACTAGAAGGCCATTTAGGAAGCAGAACCATCTGGACTCCATGTTTGAGAGGACGGGGTGAGAGGGAGGGAGCAGCTAAGCATGACTCCAGGCTTCTGGCTTGGAAAGCTGGGTGGAGGCTGATGTCATTGACTGAAATAGGGAACTCAGAGAGAGGAGCAAACTGATAAATGAGAGTCATGTCAAGTTTGAGATGTTTGGAGAACACCAACACCATGTCCAGTAAGCAGTTGGTTATACAGGCCTGGAGCTCAGGACATACGTCTGGCTGGACAGAGTGCGGCCAGCAGTCACTGAGCACCCAGACAGGGCCGCAGTGTGACAGCTGCTGCCACAGGCACAGAGGTGGCCAAAACCCAGGTCTTGTCTCCTGGAGCCTTTAGCCTTCTGAGAGGGGCACAGAGGAGAAGGTCACTTCTGTCTGGGCCAGTAGAGATAGATTCTTGGTCCTTGAAGAATTGTAGGGAAATTTGAGAAAGATCATCTAAGGCAGATGGCTGAGCAAAGACACTAAGTCAGGCTCACTGTCTTAGTGGGTATTTCGGTAGCAGCAGAGTAGAGGAGATATGCCAGTCTGGCAGGGTGCTAATTACCCAGTTAAGGAAACTAAAATTCACTGCGTGTGCACTGGTGTGGTGGCTTCTAGGCAGAGGCATTACATGATCAAGAAGTAGTTTGAGGGACTTCCCTGGCGGTCCAGTGTTTAAGATTCCGTGCTTCCACTGCAGGAGGCACGGGTTCGATCCCAGGTCAAGGAACCAAGATCTGGCATGCCATGCGGGGCGGCCAAAAAAAAAGAAAAAAGTAGAATGGAGTTACTCAACTGGCAATTTATGCAGAATGGATTAAACAAGAGAAAGAGGAACTGATGGCAAGGAGAACAGTTAAGGGTTGTGTTAGGTATCTTGATATCAAACTACAGAATGTAATCCAAACTTGCTTAAGCAAAAGAGGGCAAGTTATAGGTGCATATAAGTGGAAAGGAAGCCAAGGGGGTCTGGCTTCAGGCATGGCTGGATTCAGGTAGTCAATCATCCTCCATGTCACTCTCAGCCTGCCTCCTCATATCTTAGCTCTGTTTCCACTATATCTTGGTCTCATTTTTGTTTGTTTGTTTTGTTTTTGTTTTTTTTGCTGCTGTACATAGCCTTTCTCCATGCAACCAAGGCAATAAATGGCCACAAGCAGTTTAGCAACTCCAGAGGAAAAAGAGCCTTCCTTTTCCCAATACCCATGTGTCATTTTGAGAAAGGCTCTGACACACATGGGTCTTGGCCTTGCCCCTGGGACCCATGTTTGTTGCCAGGAAGATGAGGTACTATGATTGTTGCCAAGATTGGGTCAAAAGTGGGTAAGGTCCCAGGACCCATAGCCCCTCAACACCCATATTGAATATGGGAGGGGCACTGGTCCTACAAAAGAACTTGAGTTCCCCAGGAAGCTCATGCTGCTGGCCAGACTGATATCACCAAGGCCCAAGCGAGGCAGCTGGATTTACACTCTCCTCCCCCCCAGCCCAGTCTCACACCCACCTCTTGCATTTCCTTACTCTTTCTCCTCCACTCTTCCCTTCCCATGAGATATCAATGTTGCTAATTCCCAAGGGAAACGTTGGGATGTGCACAACCCCTAAATCCCTGAGACTCACAAGGAACTTGGTGTATGTTTTTCTCCAAAGCCTTTCTTATTGCTGTGCTTCAAGACTATGGAAGGTCCCAAGGAACCTCTACAGATGCCCTGACTTTTACCCATCATGTGATCTCTGACACCACTGACATGAAAGATGAGGAGTTCTCCATAATCATCCAGAAGAAACTCAACACAGTCAGGAGAGCCTTTAAGGTACTGGAGTACTTCAAAAGCTGGAAAGAGTAATCATTCGTTCATTCGATCAATCCATCAATCAGTCCCTCAACAAACCTTTGTTCCTCATTTACCACGTGCCCCGCCCTATACTAGGCACTAACGCATGGTGCAGTCCCCATCAAATCCAAATGCCATCAAATGCCATCTCTCCCACTCTTCTTCTAGGGGGTGGGAAAGAATTATAAAGAAATTAAATGAATAAAAGATTTAAATAAGTACAATAAATGAGCTTTATAACTCTCCCCTGACACAAATGATGACTGAACGCTGCTAGGTTGGGATTTGAAGGTGGTATTTCAAACCAGTGGGGCAAACCTCTCCTGAGGGTGGCTCAGCTGAACTGCCTGCCACCCAGCAACCTACTCATTCCAGAGTTCAGTTAGGTTCAAGGAGACACCCCCAGCCAGCCTGCAATGAAACTCAGGGCACTGGGCAACGTGCTGATTATGAACAGAGGCAGTTTAGGCGGGGAGTGTGAGTGTGCAGACAGCCAGATGCCCAAGGCCACCCCCAGCCCAGTCACTCTCCCACCATTGCCCCACTGATTTGAAGGCCATTGTTGTTGTTTACTAAACTCCAATCTGTTCTAGGAATCTATTTGTCTATTCCAGGACCAACACCACACATGTCTAGAAGCTGTAAAGTTATATGTGGAGACTTGGTAGAGCAAGTCAGTCCTCGTTTTTCCTTTTTTTTAATCAAATTTTTATTATGTTTTTACTATTTTTTATTGTGGTAATATATACATAACAAAATTTACCATTTTAACTACTTCTTTTTTTTTTTTTTTGGCTGTGCTGGGTCTTCATTGCTGCACACAGTCTTTCTCTAGTTGTGGCGAGCAGAGGCTACTCTTTGTTGCAGTGCATGGGCTTCTCATTGCAGCGGCTTCTCTTGTTGCAGAGCACTTCCTGGCTTGCAGACAGCTGCCTTCTAGCTATGTCCTCACATGACCTTTCCTTGGTGTGCATGTGTGGAGAGAGGGAGCAAGCTCTCTGATGTCTCTTCTTGTAAGGACATTAATCCTATTGGATCAAGACCCCCATCCATGTGACTTTAATTACTTCTTTAGAGGCCCAGTCTCTAAATACAGCTACACTGGGTGTTAGGGCTTCAACATATGAATTGGTGGGGGTGGGGGGCGTATAAATATTCAGTCCATAACACCACATTTTGTTCATCCACTCATCTGTCCATAGACACTTGAGTCACTTCCATCTTTTGGCCATTGTGAACAGTGCTGCTATGAACATGGGTATGCAAATATCTGTTTGAGTCCCTGTTTCAGTTCTTTTGGGTGTATATCTAGGAGTGGAACTGTTGGATCATATGGTAATTCTGTTAAATTTTTTGAGGAAATGCCATACTCTTTTCCGTAGTGGTTGCACCATTTTGCATTCCCACCAACAGTGCACAGCGTTCTAATTTCTCCACATCCTCACCAATACTTGTTATTTTCTGGCTCTTGATAGTAGCCATCTCAAAGGATGTGAAGTGGTATCTCATTGTGCTTTTGATTTACATTTCCCTAATGACTAGTGGTATTGAAATCTTTTCATGTGTTTATTGGCCATTTGTATATTTTCTCTGGAGAAATATCTATTCAAGTCCTCAGCCCATTTTTAATCAGGATTTTTTGGTTATTGTTGTTGAATTGTAGGAGTTCCTTATATATTCTGGATGTTAATTCCTTATCGGATATATTAGTTGCAAATATTTTCTCCCATTCTGTGGGTTGCCAATTCACTCTGTTGATAGTGTCCTTTGATGTATAGAAGTTTTTAATTTTGAGGTAGCCCAATTTATCTATTTTTTGTTGTTGTTGTCTATGCTTTTGGTGCCATAACCAAGAAATAATTAACAAATCCAATGTCATAAAGCTTTTCCCCTATGTTTTCTTCTAAGAGTTTTATAGTTTTAGCTCTTCAGTTTAGGTCTTTGATCCATTGTGAGTTAATTTTTGTGTATAGTGTAAGGTAACAGTCCATACTGTACATTGATATCCAATTTAACCAACACCATTTGTTGAAGAGGCTGTCCTTTCCCCATTGAATATTTGCACCTTTGTTGCAAATCATTTGAGCATATACATGCTTATTTCTGGGTTCATTCTCTATTCTGTTGCATTGTTCTATTGTCTGTCTTTGTGCCAGTTGCACACTATTTTGATTAGTGTAGCTTTGTAATAAGCTTTGAAATCAGGAAGTGTAAGACCTCAAACTTTGTTCTTCAATATTACTTTGTTTATTCAGTTATCCTTGAGATTCCATATGAATTTTAAGATGGATTTCTCTGTTTCTATAAAAAACATCACTGGGATTTTGATAGAGACTATGTTGAATCTGTAGATCACTTTGGGTAGTATTGGCATCGGTGTTGTCATCCAATCCATGAACTCATTGTTCCTTTTTAAAACCATCTTGACTTTTGTACCCTTTCTCTTCTAGGTGAATTTGAGAACAGGCCAACCACATTTCACTTTTTAAACAACTTGTTGGGATTTTGATCAGCTTACAGTACATTTACCTATAAATCTGGGAGAGAATTACTATCTTTTTAAAATCGAGTTTTTCCAATATCGAGTTGGCCAAAAAGTTTGGTTTTTTCCGTAAGATGGCTCTAGTAGTGCTTAATTTTGTTAGATTGTATTGTGACAGCTGTCATATCTGGGTGCATTTTTTTAAAAACATCAAAATTGGTGAATTTTTGTGTAGCCATTTTAATATCGAAGATGGAAGAAAAAAAGCAACATTTCTGGCCTATTATGCTTTATTATTTCAAGAAAGGTTAAAACACAGCTGAAATGCAAAAAAAGATTTGTGCAGTGTATGGAGAAGGTGCTGTGACTAATCAAACGTGGCAAAGTAGTTTGCGAAGTTTTGTGCTGGAGATTTCTCGCTGGACAATGCTCCACAGTCGGGTAGACCAGTTGATAGCCATCAAATCGAGACATTAATTGAGAACAATCAACGTTATACCACGCGCGAGAGAGCCAGCATACTCAAAATATCCAAATCAAGCGCTGAAGATCATTTGCACCAGCTTGGCTGTGTTAATCACTTTGATTGTTTGGGTTCCACATAAGTTAAGCGAAAAAAACCTTCTTGACCGTATTTCCGCATGCGATTCTCTACTTAAACGTAACGAAAACGTTCCATTTTCAAAACAAATTGTAATGGGCTATAAAAAGTGGATACTGTACAATAATGTGGAACAGAAGAGATGGTGGGGCAAGCGAAATGAACCACCACCAACCACACCAAAGGCCGGTCTTCATCCAAAGAAGGTGATGTTGTGTATATGCTGGGATTGGAAAGGAGTCCTCTATTATGAGCTCCTTCTGGAAAACCAAACGATTAATTCCAACAAGTACTGCTCCCAATGAGACCAACTGAAAGCAACACTTGGAGAAAAGCGTCCAGAATTAGTCAGCAGAAAACGCGTAGTCTTCCATCAGGATAATGCAAGACCGCATGTTTGTTTGAAGACCAGGCAAAAACTGTTACAGCTTGGCTGGGAAGTTCTGATTCAACCACCCTATTCACCAGGTATTGCACCTTGGGATTTCCATTAATTTCGGTCTTTACAAATTCTCTTAATGGAAATAATTTCAATTCCCTGGAAGACTGTAAAAGGCACCTGGAACAGTTCTTTGCTCAGAAAGATTAAAAGTTTTGGGAAGATGGAATTATGAAGTTGCCTGAAAGATGACAGAAGGTAGTGGAACAAAACGGTGAATGCGCTGTTCAATAAAGTTCTTGGTAAAAATGAAAAATATGTATTTTATTTTTACTTAAAAAACCAAAGGAACTTTTTGGCCAACCCAAATAGAAACATGGTTTGTCTTTCCATTTACTTAGGTCATTTGTATTCTTTAGTAAGTTTTGTTTTCTTCACATTGGTCTTAGAAAATTCTTGTTAGATTGTTTTCCTAAGTGGTTTGTAATTGTTGCTATTGTGAATAGGAGTTTTTTAATTTTTATTTTATATTGGAATATCGTTGATTTACAATGTGTTAGTGTCAGGTGTACAGCAAAGTGATTTAGTTATACATATACATATATCTATTATTTTTCAGATTATTTTCCCATATAGGTTATTACAGAGTATTGAGTACAGTTCCCTGTGCTATACAGTAGGTCCTTGTTGATTATTTATTTTATATACAATAGTGTGCAGATGTTAATCCCAACCTCCTAATTATCCCACCCCCCACGTTTCCCCTTTGGTAACCATAAATTTGTTTTCTAAGTCTGTGAGTCTGTTTCTGTTTTGTAAATACATTCATTTGTATCATTTTTTTAGATTCCACATATACGTGATATCATGCGATATTTGTCTTTCTCTGTCTGACTTACTTCACTTAGTATGATAATCTCTAGGTCCATCCATGTTGCTGCAAATGGCATTAGTTCATTCTTTTTTATGGCTGAGTAATATTCCATTGTATATATGTACCACATCTTCTTTATCCATTCCTCTGTTGATGGACATTTAGCTTGCTTCCATGTCTTGGCTATTGTAAATAGTGCTGCTATGAACATTGGAGTGCATGTATCTTTTCGAAGTATGGTTTTCTCCGGATATATGCCCAGGAGTGGGATTGCTGGATCATATAGTAGCTCTATTTTTAGCTTTTTAAGTAACCTCTGTGCTGTTCTCCATAGTGACTGCACCAAATTACATTCCCATCATCAGTGTAGGGGGGCTCCCTTGTGAATAGGATTTTTGATGCCCTCCAAATTACTCTTTGTCCTCTACCTGGGGTTAGCCAAACTTGAGGTTAAGGGCACAGTTGTCTAAGACTAATTCTGCCCAAGACTCCTCACACCAAATGAAAAACCACCCTTAGGCTTAATAATTTGTTAGAAAGACTCATAGAGCTTCAGGAAAGTGTCACAATTACAGTTTTATTATAGCAAAAGGATACAAATCAGAACCAGCCAATGGAAGAGTCCATAGGGCAGAGTCTAGGACTGGGAGGGTTCCAAATACAAAGCTGCCACATCTTCAGGGATGTGTTACCCTCCTGGTATTGAGGTGTAGCTAGGTGTGTATGGAGTATTGCCAACCCAGGAAGCTCACCTGGGTTGTTCAGTGTTCAGTTTTCGATTGGGGTATCATTATGTAGCCATGTTTGATTGAATCACTGCTCACATGGCTGAATCCAATCTTCAGTCTTCTCTCAACCCCAGAGGTTGCGCTGCTATCATTTGGCTCAATGTCACAAACCTCTAATACTACAGTGGCTCTTTCTGGCATAACCAACTCCCACCCTGAGTCATCTCATTAGCATAAACTATCCAGGGACCACCAACAATCACCTCATTAGCATAAACCTTCAGGGGTAGTCCCAGGAGCCCACCATGAATAACAAATTCCAAGGGTTTAGAGGTCACCTTCCAGGAACCAGGGACATAGGCTAGCCAAATTCTTTATTATACATCCTTTTACTCATCTCTTTTTTTTTTTTTTCCTAATTTAAACTGGCCAAGTTTGTCTATTTCATTTACTTTTTCAAATAAACCAAATTTTGCCTTTATTAATTAACTCTAATGGTGTTTTGTTCGTTTGCTTTCCTTTCTTTAACCTCTGTTTATCTTTTTAGTTCCTTCTGCTTTCTTTGGGTTTATTGCTCTTTTACTTGTTTCTTTTTGCTTGTTTTCACTGAGGTATAACATATACAGAGTAAAGGTCACAAATATTAAGTATTCCACTCAGCTACTCAGATCAGGCTATAAGACTACTGTCAGTCACCACCTCAGAAGGCTCCCTCACATCCCGTCCTAGTTAATGCTCTCCTCAAAGGTAATCACTATTCCAGCTTTTATCATCATCAATTACTTTTCCTATCTTGAACTTTCTATTAAAGGGATCATGCAGCATGTACTCTTTTGTGTCTAGTTTCTTTTGCTCAACATTACATCTGTGAGGTTCATCCTTATTTTGCATACAGTAATTATTCTTTTTCATCACTCTGTAGTATTCTACTGTGTTAATGTTCCACAACTTATCTGTACTCTGACTGATGGACATTAGGGTTGTTTTCTGTTTAGAGCTATTATGATTAAAGGTGATTTAACATTATTGTATATGTCTTTTGATGGGCATAAATACTCATTTCTCTTGAATATATACCTGGGAATTAAATTGAGGGTCATATATTTAGCTTAAGTGTAGATACTATCAAATCATTTTTGAAAGTGATTGTACCAATCTACAGACCTATCAGTAATGTGTAAGATTAGTCCACATCCTTGCCAACATTTGGTATTGTTTATCTTTTAATTTTTGTCATTCTGGTGGGTATGTATTGATATCTCTTCATGGTATTAATTTGCATTTCCTTGGTGACTAATGAAGTTGAACACCGTTTAATATGCTTATTGACATGTGAATATCCTCTCTTGTGAAATTCCTGTTTGAGTCTTTTGCCCACGTTTTAATTGAGCTGTCTTTTTGTTATTGATTTACAGAAGTTCTTTATATATTCTGGACATAAGTCTTTTGTCAGATATATATATGGATATATGTATCAGAAGTTTCTTCTGCCAGTATGTGGCTTTCCTTTTTACTTTGTTTATGATGTCTTCTTTTTCTCTGTTTTAATAAAATCCAGTATAACCATCTTTTCTTTGGGGGTTAGTATTTTTTTCTAATTAATTTATTTATTTTTGGCTGCGTTGGGATTTCGTGGCTGCGCGTGGGCTTTCTTTTTTTAGTTGCGGTGGGCGGGGGCCACTCTTCATTGCCGTGCACGGGCCTCTCACCGTGGTGGCCTCTCCCGCCACAGAGCACCGGCTCTAGGCGCGCGGGCTCTAGAGCGCAGGCCCAGTAGTTGTGGTGCTTGGGCCTAGCTGCTCTGTAGCATGTGGGATCTTCCTGAACCAGGGCTCGAACCCGTGTCCCCCGCACTGGCAGGCGGATTCCTAACCACTGCGCCACCAGGGAAGCCCTGGGGGTTAGTATTTTTGAGTGTCCTTTTTAAGAAATATTTGCCTATCTCAGGGTCATGAAAGTATTCTCCTATGTTATCTTCTAGAAGCTATATTGCTTTACCTTTCACATTTAGGCTTATGATCCACATGGAATTGAGTTTGTGTGTAATGAGGTGGGGTCAAAAGTCATTTTTTCCATATGAGTATCCAAGTATTGACTTGGCACCTTTTCCTTTTTATTGAAATGGTCATCCTTACCCTACTTCATCTTTATCACAGATCAAGTAATTTTATATGCCTGGGCCCATTTCTTGAGTCTCAATTTTGTTCCATTGATTTATTTGCCTGTCTTTGTGCCAGCACCACACTCTTTTAATTACTGTAGCTTATAGTAATTCTTAATATTTGGTAGTATAAAGTCTTCCAACTTTTCTCTTTTTCCTTAAAGTTGTCTTGATTTTTGGAGAATTGATATCTTAGCAATATTGAGACTTTCAATCATGAATATTTATTTAGATCTTTTAAAACTTCTGTAGCTTATGTTGATCTTAAACATTTATTTAAATGCATATAAATTGGTGCAGCTACTATGGAAAACAATGTGGAGGTTCCTCAAAAAATTAAAAATAAAACTACCATGTGATCCAGCAATTCCACTTCTGGGAATATACGTAAAGGAAACAAAAACCCTATGTTTAAGAGATATCTGCATTCCCATGTTTATAGCAACATTATTTACAATAGCTAAGATATAGAAACAACCTGAGTGTCCACTGATGGATAAATGGATAAAGAAAATGTGGTATATATGCATAGAATATAATATTTTTTTTAGTTTTACTGAGATATAATTGACATACAGCACTGTATAAGTTTAAAGTACACAGCACAATGATTTGTTTTTTTTTAACATCTTTATTGGAGTATAATTGCTTTACAATGGTGTGTTAGTTTCTGCTGTATAACAAAGTGAATCAGTTATACATATACATATGTTCCCATCTCTCTTCCCTCTTGCGTCTCCCTCCCACCCTCCCTATCCCACCCCTCTAGGTGGTCACAAAGTACCGAGCTGATCTCCCTGTGCTATGTGGCTGCTTCCCACTAGCTATCTATTTTACGTTTGGTAGTGTATATATGTCCATGCCACTCTCTCACTTTGTCCCAGCTTACCCTTCCCCCTCCCCATACCCTCAAGTCCATTCTCTAGTAGGTCTGCGTCTCTATTCCCATCTTGCCCCTAGGTTCTTCATGACCTTTTTTTTTTTTTTTTAGATTCCATATATATGTGTTAGTATACGGTATTTGTTTTTCTCTTTCTGACTGACTTCACTCTGTATGACAGACTCTAGGTCCATCCACCTCACTACAAATAACTCCATTTCGTTTCTTTTTATGGCTGAGTAACATTCCATTGTATATATGTGCCACAGCTTCTTTATCCATTCATCTGTTGATGGACACTTAGGTTGCTTCCATGTCCTGGCTATTGTAAATAGAGCTGCAATCAACATTTTGGTACATGATTCTTTTTGAATTATGGTTTTCTCAGACTTTTTGACTTAGATATATTGTGAAATGATTACCACAAAAAGTTTAGTTAACACCCATAGATACAAAAAGAAAAAGAAAAATGTTTTTTTCCTTGTGATGAGAACTCTTGGGATCTACTCTCTAATATACAATGGAATAAATATTATTCACCCATAAAAAATAAGGAAATCTTGCCATTTGCAACAACATGGATGGACCTTGAGGGCATTATGCTAAGTGAAATAAGTCATACAGAGAAGGACAAATACCGTATGCTCTCACTTATATGTGGAATCCAAAAAAAAAAAAAAACCAAATTCATAGATACAGAGAACAGATTGGTGGTTGCCAGAGGCTGGGGTATGGAGGTGAGTGAAATGGGTAAAAGTGGTCAAAAAAGTACAAACTTCCAGTCATAAAATAAATTAAGCCCTGCAATGTAATGTACAGCATGGAGACGATAGTTAATGATACTGTACTGCATATTTGAAAATTGCTAAGAGAGTAAATATTAAAAGTTCTCACCACAAGAAAAAATTATAAATATATATGGTGATGAATGTTACCTAGACTTAATTGTGGTGATCATTTTGCAATATATACATGTATCCTGTCATATACCTGTGTGTGCGTGTGTGTGTGTGTCCAGTGCTGTGCTAGGTGGTGCAAATATAGAGATGACCAAAATAAGGCTCCTGCCCTCCAGAAGATCACAGTCTATCTGTGATTGATGGCACTGGTGCTTATTAGCCAACGTTTACTGAGTGCCTCCTGTGTGCCAGATACTGTGCTAAGCTCTTAATCTGTATTATTTAATCCTCAAAAAGTATCCTCATTTTATAGATCAGGAAACTAAGGTTCAAAGAGGGTGAAGGGCCTTCTCAAGATCACTAGAGCTCAAATCATAAGGCTTGAACCCAAGTCTAGCTGACTCGATAGCCCATATCCTAACCTCTTCTACACAGCCCATTGGACATGCAAATGTTGCAGAGAAGCAGGTGTTTGCTGTTGCCTTTTCTTATGCCTCACAGAGGGTGAGAAGGGAGTATGTGCTGACCTCCCAACTTTGTCATTTGTCTCTAACCTCACAATAATGTTCTCAGTTATTTCTGCCTTATACCAAGAACCAGCTTCGATTTAAGTAAAGTAAGATTACTTCCATTTATTCTGAGTGGCTCTTTGGAGAGTTAAATCTGAGCTATTTACAAATTACCTATGATTTGAGTTTTTCGAGAGGAAAGACCCCCCCCATATGCCATGGCCAAGTGATACAAGTCAAGTATAAATGGAAGTCACTTTGTCAAATGCATTATATTAACTTCTTCCAAGATTTATATGAAAGGACAATACTAGAGCAAATGCAGTATAAGAAACTTTGGATTTACATAAGAGTTAAAGAGAAGTGAAAGTCATTATACAAAGCAATCTCCAGTAAGAGTCTTTTATAGAATAAGACAATTTCAAGGTGTTTTCTATGAGTTCAGTTTGCACCTTCAGATACAGTTGTGTTCCACAGAGTTGAGCTCAGATAATGTCAGTGAGTACAGCACTGGCTGTTCCACACTGCAGCTCACCTGCAGAAGAGCTGGCCCAGGGGCCTGGAGTGTTGAGCTTAGGACAGCTATGCTCATCCCTTCTCCCAAGTGACCTGCCTGACCAGAGACGTAAGAGCCTTCCTAACACACAACTGGAGTTACCCAGAACTGGAGCTGCTAGCGGCTAAATTTTCTACTTATCAAAACTCATTTAGCCTTTTTCATACCATTCAAAGATATACAGAACCCTTCCCAACCTTTTAAAATTTCAAGAGCCTAAATGAATCATGGTAGCCACAACGGTAGAAGTAGATGACAAAGTTTGAACAGAGTGAAATCTTTTTTTTTTTTTTACCATGGTTCATCTTTTCTCTTTTTTTAACTTTATTGAAGCATAATTGACAAAAAATTGTACATATTTAAGGTATACAACCTTATGGTTTCAGATAAATATGAATTCTGAAATGACCACCACAATAAGCTAATTAACATTCATTACTGCACGTAGTTACATTTATTTTCTTTTCAACCCCTACCCCCCTCCCCTCTGGCAACCATCTGTTTGTTCTCCATATCTGTGAGTCTCTTTCTATTTTGCTATGTTTGTTCATTTGTTTTTTTAGGTTCCACATATGAGTGAAGTCATACAATGTTTGTCTTTCTCTGTCTGACTTACTTCATTTAGCATAACACCCTCCAGGTCAATCCATGTTATTGCAAATGATGAGATTTCATTCTTTTTTTTATGGCTAATAGTCCACTATATATATATTGATTGATATTGAACCATCCTTGCATCCCTTGGATAAATCCCACTTGATCATGGTATATGATCCTTTTAATGTATTGCTGAATTTAGTTTGCTGATATTTTGTTGAGGATTATTGCATCTATGTTCATCAGTGATATTGGCCTGTAATTTTCTTTTTTTGTGATATCTTTGTCTGGTTTTGGTTTCAGGGTAATGCTGGCCTGGTAGAATGAGATCCAAAGCATTATTTCCTCTTCAATTTTCTGGAAGAGTTTGAGAAAGATGGGTGTTAACTCTTCTTTAACATCCTGTGAAGCCATCTGGTCCTGGACTTTTGTTTGTTGGGAGTGTTTTGATTGCTGATTCAATTTCATTACTGGTAATCAGTCTGTTAATATTTTCTATTTCTTCCTGATTCCGTCTTGGGAGACTGTACATGTCTAGGAATTTATACATTTCTTCTAGGTTATCCATTTTATTGGCATATAGTTGTTCACAGTAATCTCTTATGATCCTTTGTATTTCTGTGGTGTCATTTGTAACTTCTCTATCATTTCTGATTTTATTTATTTGGGCCCTCTCTCATTTTTTCTTGATGAGTGTGGCTAAAGGTTTATTGATTTTGTGGTACTTTTCAAAGAATCAGCTCTTAGTTTCATTGATCTTTTCTATTTTTTTAGTCTCTATTTCATTTATTTCGGCTCTGATTTTTCTTTCTTTCCTTCTACTAACTTTGGGGTTTTTTTGTTTCCATTTTTGTTTTGTTTTTTGGTAATAAACAGCTATTTATTTTTAAATTTATTTTTGGCTGCGTTGTGGATATAGATGATTTTACTACTTTTGTCTTTTAACCTTCCTACCTGCTTTATAAGTGGTTCTTCTGCTAATATCTTTACTGTATGTTTGCCTTTACCAATGAGATCTTTTCATTCATAATTTTCATATTTCTAGTTGTGGTCTTTTCCTTTCTACTTAAAGAAGTCCCTTTAACATTTCTTGTAAAGCCAGTTTAGTGGTGATGGACTCTTCTAGCTTTTGCTTGTCTGTAAAACTCTTGATCTCTCCTTCAAATCTGAATGAGAGCATCACCAGTCAGTGTTCCTGGTTGTAGATTTTTTTCCTATCATCACTGTAAATACATTGTGCCACTCCCTTCTGGACTGCAGTTTTTTCTGCTGAAAATTTAGCTGATGGTCTAATGGGTACACATAACCAGTTGCTTTCTCCTTGCTACTTTTAACTTTCTCTCTTTAATTTTTGCCATTAATATGGCAATTAAAATTGCATTATGTCTTGGTGTGGATCTCTTTGGGTGGATCTTGTTTGGGACTCTCTGTAAATTCCTAGACCTGGATGTCTGCTCCCTTTCCCAGGTTAGGAAAATTTTCAGCTCTTATCTCTATCTCCTCAAATAAGTTCTGTGCCCCTTTCTCTCTCTTTTCTCCTTCTGTGTCCCCTATAATATGTATGTTAGTACACTTGATGTTGTACTTGATGTGAGAGGTCTCTTAAACTATCCTCATTTGTTAAAATTGTTTTCTTTTTTCTGTTCAGCTTGGGGGATTTCCCACGACTCTGTTTCCAGTTCACTGATCCATTCCTCTGCATCATCTAATCTACTATTGATTCCTTCTAGGGTATTTTTTATTTGTTATTGTATTCTTCAGCTCTGTTTGGCTCTCCTTTATATTTTCCAACTCTTTGTTAAATTTCTACTGCGTCCATCAGTTCTTGTCCCAAGTTTGTTGAGCCTCTTTATGATCATTAGCTTGAACTCTTTATTAGGTAGATTGCGTCTCTCCATGTCATTTAGCTCTTTTTCTGGGGTTTTGTCTTGTTATTTCATTTGGAACACATTCCTCTGTCTTCTCATTTTGCTTAATTCTCCGTGTTAATTTCTATGCATTTGGTAGATTGGTTACATTTCTTGTTCTTAGAGACAGACATAAAATCTTTATGTGGTATAAATACTATAAATATAAACCAATACTTACGCGCAAGCTTTGGATCAGTGGGATTTTTCCGGGACAAATCAGTGGGACATCTCCACTTATGTAGGAGATGTCCTATGGGGTGCAGCAGCACGCTCCCCTCTTGTCACCAGAGCTGTATTCTCTAGGGGTACACCCTAGGTGGCCACTTGGGCCCTTCTACTGTGGTGGGGCTGACTGCTTTGGGCACATTGGTAGGCAGAACTGGCCCCAAGCCTACGGGTCTGGGTCCTGGGGCAGTCTGCTGGTGGGCAGGTAAGCCACCGCCACTAATAAGCTATTACTAGGACTCCAAAATGCCACTTGCCAGCACCAGAGCCCTCATGGTAGTGAGAGCTCTCCAAAATAGCTGCCACCAGCACCTATGTCCCCAGGGGAAGTTCCACTTGAGGGAGGTTCCTCAAGATCAGCAAGTGGGTCTTACCCAGGCTCCTTTCAAATTACTGCCTCTGGGCTGGATCTCAGAGCGTGTGAGATTTTACATGAGCCCTTTAAGAGAGGAGTCTATGTTTCCTACAGCCCTCTGGCTCTCCCATACATCAGCCCCACCAGCCTTCAAAGCCAGAAGTTCTAGAGGCTTGTCTTCCTGGTGCAGGACCCCCAGGCTGGGGAGCCTGATGTGGGGCTCAGACCACTCGCTCCTTGGGGAGAACCTCTGCAGTTGTGATTATCCCCCCATTTGTGGGCTGCCTACCTGGGGTGTGGGTCTTACCTATGTACTGCATTTCTGTCCCTCCAACCTGTCTCATTTTGGTTCCTTCTTTGTATCTTGAGTTGTGGAAAATCTTTTCTGCTAGTCCTCAGGTCGTTCTCATCAACATTTGCTCTATAAATATGGTGTGGCCATGGGAGGAGGTGAGCGCAGGGTCTTGCTACTCTTCCATCTTGCTAGAAGATTGACTCGTTCTGTAACTGTTTTTGCTCTCTTTTAAAGCACTGGCCTAAGGGATTATAATTCCAGAAATTTGGAGTTTTACTGTATTTGAAATACTTGTCAATCCCGGATCATCATATATAGACAAAAGACTACAAATTGTTTATGCTCTCAGAGTAGGAAAAGAATGAAGTACTCACCCTAGAACCTGGGAAAACAGGCCTGGGATGGGGTGGTCCCACACGGCAATGGCAGAGAAGCGCACCTCCTCTTCTTTGACCTCCTCCCTGACCTTCCTCCAAATGCAGCTTCTATTAAAGGAAAGGTCCTATCTGGGACCCACTAACACCTCTCTTTGATCTTAGGGCACAGACCCCACACACACTGGAGTTCACGTCTTTGGTTTATTCATTGAGAGGGCAAGGTGGAATCATGAAGAAAAAATACTAGAAGACTCGCTGCCTTGTGAGATATGTTGTGATTTTCCTGAAATATACTTCTTGCCAACAAAGGTAACCACCCAAATGTTTATCACGAAGTCTTAAACCACTGAGTTTTCCCTCAGTAATACAAACCATTCCTTCCTTCTACTTCCCATTCCTATGATTTCACTAGGGAGATTGGCTGATACACTTCAGACTACAAACAGGTAAAATAGCCCCAAATACTGCTAAAATCTAAAATAGATGCTATGCCAACATCCAGTGTGATTTCTTAAGAATATGTACCATAAAGCCATACTAGTTACTCTTTAAAATATTAAATTCTTCAGGCATAATTTCCATATGCAGTTACATAACCACATAATCATCTAAAGTTAAAAGTATTCAATTTGTAACAAACCTCCCAAATCTAGTGTAAAAAAAAATGTGAGCCACGGGTTTACTTGAACTATACAATTTGACTGTTGGATTTTTTTTTTTTTTCAGATTTCTGCTGAAAGACCAAATGCTTCTAAGCAAACAGAGTCAGAACTCTATACTTTTGAATGCCCAGTTTACCAGACACCTGAGAGAGCCAGTATTTTGACAGCTGCTGGCTTACCCTCAAATTTTTTAACGTCCGTGTATTTATCCACAAAGAAACCTCCTAGTCACCGGATCACAATGCAAGTTGCATTGCTGTGTGAGAAGAATGAAAAATAAACTTCCATAACAAACCATGTAATTTTTGACTCCTAACCAGAATTACATGTTTCAAGACATTCACATGTACATCCTTCATGAAAACATCTGTATCATCAGCCAGACTAGACAGGGCTGTCTCTTCCTTCCATCTGTACATGAAAACTTCAACACGTAGAGGAAGTGCTCAGCTGCTTCCATTCTAAGCAATGTCCCTGTGGGTGGGCTCCAGTTCAGGTGAGGGAGCACGTCCCGGAAAGCAGAGGGTTTGACTTTTCTAAAAGGGAAAACTACAGCAACTGGCAAGATACTAGGGCATGTTTTTATGAAATTTTTCATTCCAAAAAGTGATTTCTGCAATTATATACAATAAAACATATACATGAAGAGTAGTTCTTTGGAATACTTTCCCAGGCTGCTCTAAGAGAACACAGAACATGACACTGTTGGCCTGACTGCACACTTCTGAGACAAAAGAGGCTCTTCCCTTAAAGAAATGGTCATGTTCTGACTTCACCAGACCTTCTCTTTCCACTGAAAAACTAACCCTGAGAATTCAATGCTGAGAAGTCAGAAAATTGGATAAATGTCAAAATGTGTTTCTGTAGGTAGATTTTTATTATTGAGCACCAATTATGTTGAGTAATCATAAAAATTCCTATATTATCTTCAGGCCACCTATGTACTATGTGGTATATCAACCAAATTTTATACATGAAGAATGCTGCTCAGAGAGATTGACTTGCCCAAGCTCACATGGCCAGGAGGAAGCAGGGCTAGGATTCAAAGCCATGTTCATTGTCACATTACCTCAGCAATGGGTCCACTGGCAGAAAACAAATCCCATGTCTCCACAAATGAAGATCAAACAATCCGTTCTGTCTGTAATAAGGGGGGGTAGGGAGGGTGGGGCTCACACCCAGAACTAGACTCTGTAACAGCCATGAACAAAATATTAACGTCTACTTACTTTTGTGTCTAGGAAATTGTACTATCTGAAAGTCACATTATCAAAAACACATACACTGAGAATCTAATTACACACAGCACTATAGAAAAGAATTATAAAGACCTAGCCCCTGTCATTTAGGAATCAATAAGAAAATGATAAAACATAGGATTTTAACAAAAGATACAAGGTGGGATCTTATTTGGTCCAATTCATTTGTTAAAATAGTTTTAGGAATTATCCACAATCTGCTAAAACAAAACAGTCCATGAGTTATGGAAACCACCAATAAGCAAAGCCTTTTCCTCAAACAGTACAAAAATAAGACCAAGATAAGAATCACATGATGTGATATTTTTAGCCTACTTGGTGTTGGTGCATATTCGAAACACCCACGTTCTGCAAAGCCATGTCACACTGGGAAGAGAGATGAAGACATGAAAGTGTCTGATCTCATTTCACTGACACACAAATGCCTCTCACACACATGTACTATCTTTCACATGCACTTAGGTGCTTTTGTGAGTAATACAAATTCATTTGAAAGTATTACTGAGTCTATGATACTTTTGATCATTCCTCTATTTTCTCAAAGAGCAAATACTAAATCCATGACCAATGTCTGGGAGTTGGGACCCTCCACTAACCCCTTTCAAGCTCCAACTTCTGAGAGCCTCGATGCAAACAGCAGTTTGCCAGGGGTCCCAGTTTCCCTTTTGGATTCCTTGTGGTCCAGGAGGGGCCCAAAGGAACCTAGAAAAAAACAGGGGTTGGGGTGGGGAGTGGTAATCTAAAGGCTCCTGTTTTGGTCCCAATGATCCCAGAGTTACAGGCCAAAAAAAAAAAAAAAAACAGACTCCAAAGTGATCAAAGCAACATCTTATTTTCAACTTTATTTCCAACTTAAAACTTCATTATAAAACTTGTCAAATAAACATGTCAAAAACAAAATTAAAAACAAATTGCAGCTGATATCCAGAAACTGCAGCACTGTGTTGGAAACAGCTCTTTTCTCATTACCAAGGAAAGAATTAAAGGTCCTTCTTCCTCCCCTAAAGCTTCATTGGTGAATCTAGTATAGAATAGGCTGGGACGCCATTTTTTGATGCCAGGAGACAAGCATTAAAAAACTGCTTGCATACATCAGTACTAATAAAACACTGAAAATTTCACCAAAACGATGTTTAAAGACTAGAGGATGCGGAATGTTCTTCATGATCACATTAACATAAGTTCAGTTATATACACTTCGAACTGCAGCATAGAACAAACACTGCATATCTAAATGGCTCATATATAAAATGTATAATTAAAAACCCAAACATATACACTATATTTATTAGATTCCCCTATGTTTAAGATTCTGGAGAACAATTTAACTCTGAATACGAAACCTTAGTGAATTTGCTACTGTTCCATTATAGGACAATTAATATGAGACTACATCAACTTAAGTAGAATCTAATGGCTAAAGCTACCTTATGCACAGCTATTAAACTAAAAGAAATGATTTTAAACTATTCCCTTAAATTGTTTTTAGATAAATAGATTTCTAAAAATGAATACAACACTCCTTTACAGGGAGTAGAGTTTTGTAAATACAAAGGCTATGCAAAATACAGTATAAACTGCCTGAACTAACAGTAGCAAAAACACAGTTTAATTTAAAAAGTCAAAAACATATAAAAATATTAGCCTTTCAGAAATGGCAAATTTTCAAACATCACTCTGTGTAAAAATGTTTAAATAGTGATGTTATTCCAAAAATATATATTTATTCTATTTTTCTATTTGCAACAGTTTATAAAGGCAAACAAACACCTGCAATTGAGGTAGCAAAGCCAAATTCACAAACTTTGGATTAGGAAAAATACCCTTCCTACTCTTAATAGCATCTTTCATAAAATATTAAATGAATTCCACTTCTTTCAAAATGTTTAATTCGCATGTAGTACTTTACAAAATTTAATTTAAAATACTGCAAATGTTTGTTAAAAAGATACTTAGTCCCGAAAATTATTTCACATTCAAAATACTATACAGAAAAATCTGAAGTCGCCATATATTACATAAAAGCTATGTATTTACAGTTTCAAATGCAGTTTTACAAGTTGAGGTTAAGCAAACCACTACTAATGGTCTTCATTAAACAGTGTCCACTATCAATCATCCCCCTTCCCGTACAGCATTGAACAGAGAGGACCAGTTTTTACTTTCAAATCACATAGCTAGTAAATGATTTAAAGGGAAACAAATGAAAATTCTATTCTCTTAACGCAATAAAACATAAATGTACTTTAAAATGTAACAGTGTTTTCATTTAAGAAAAACCAACTGGACAAAAGAATCAAACTTTGAAAGGTAATCAAAAACCCTAAACATCAACAGTATTCAGTGCATTTGTAAGACTATTTTCTGTTTTCAGATTTTTAAGGATTGAAAATTTCCTATTAGAATGCAAATTCTAACGTCTTTATTTATATTTTCCTTATGTTAATTGTTATGATTTAATAAAAATAAACATGGTTAAATTAAAAGACTTACTACTTGGCTCTATAGTCCTGCCTCAAAAAGAAAGAGAAACTTAAAGATCCTGTCGGTGCAACGAAAGGTTCATTTTGGGTTTTTTTTCTTTTTTTGCAAATGGAAGCCAAAACTGCAGGAGCATTTAGACAGCGCCTAGGCCAGAATCAGTATATGTATGGGAATATGCGGTACGGGACACGCTGGCAGTACTTCTCCCACGCCAGGCCGTACTTCTTCCTACAGTGGTGTTCATCGCGAGCCTCCCGGTGCACCAGCAAAATGGTGAAATAAATCACGTAGAAATAAGGCAGAATGTGATTGAAACCTGGGGACAGCAACAGTAAATAGTACTAGGTATTTTTATTATTGCTACACAACTACACAGTATTGTTTCCTGCTGGTCCCCAAATCGTCTAAAAATGGACCATCCCGTTACTTCATTTTCTCCAATGGGGGGAAACAACTAAACCAGTTCATAAAATCCCACTAGGGTGTGGCAGGAGGTAGTATTTGAATTAAGAGCTATTCAGAGAACAGTGATTAATCCACCCTAACAATCCTTCATAATCAGAACCTCTGTATTTAACGCAAATCTCCCCGTTTCCTCCCCGCCGGTGCTCAGGAAGAGGACGGCAGGCCACCAGTGCGGGGCAGGGTGGGCAGGGCAGACAGCACTGCAGGGTATGGGCTGACACTAACACAAACAGATCAGAGTGTGCCTTTTCTTCTTCTTAAGAACCGAAGTTTTTCAGAATCTACGTACACTGAGTCACAAATAAAAAGTTAATTTCTACATATTCTTCTTAGAAAAAAAGCTACCAGGCACAGTTTAAAACTTAAAATTTTGCTTGCAGAAGTTTAGAGTAAAATTTCAGGCTCTGTGAATTCCTAATTCCCCTCAGACGCTGGATGAATGAGGTGCTGGATACACAGAAGCGCAGCACCCAGATGGGGAACGGGCAACCCAAACCTCCAACAGGCGACACCCAGACCCAACGAGCACACACACATCCTGTGGTGGCCGGAGAAAGAGTCAAATCAGTTCTCTTCTTAAATGCTTACCACATGGGAGGGACCACGCCAGGGCCATGATGAGATCACCCAAGTAATTGGGATGGCGAACAAAACCCCACCATCCAGAAACGAGAAGATTTTTTCCTGTTGAAGTATGAATGGTTTTTAAATCTATACAAAAATAAAAATACATTTTTAATGATCTCTAGACAAACAGACATAAAATCTTTATGTGGTATAAATACTATAAATATAAACCAATACTTACGCGCAAGCTTTGGATCAGTGGGATTTTTCCGGAATGCATTTTTCTGAGAATTTGCACATCGGAAGATTACAAATCCACACACTGTAATTTTTTAAAAATTTCATTTGTTAACAATTTAGATATAATCTTTATTTAAAAGCATCTGTAATATCATTTAGAAATTATTCCTGTGCTCCAAGGAAATTTCCAAAGTACAGAATAGTTTGATTTCTTAACAATTCAAAACCTCTCAATCTTAGAAGGTCAAAAGAAGATATGATCCTGATAGCTCACTATCGTACAGCTTTCATCATCTACCTTGAAGGCAAAACTAACAAATATAGTTACATCCATTAATAAAATCTAATGCAGCCCACATTACAATGAAGTCAATACTGGAGTTCACCTGTTACTTATGATACCTACTGGCCACAACATGAATGCTTTATTAATAAAACTATAGCTCAGAATCTGCACCAGGACAACTTGCACGTAAATATATGCCGAATCCCACTGTAAGCCTCCAAGTTGGTAGCTTTATTTCAAGTTCCAGAATGTCAAAATTAAGAGGCCCTGACATATCACTATTTATTATCAGTCCTCAATAAAGTAGTAAGAAATAACTCTACTCCCTATTTTTAGCTTAACTGTAAAATATACATATCCTGTCTTGAATAACACACAGGCACGTTTAACCAAACCAATGAAGAAACTAAATCTTAATTTCAACCAATAGCTTGAATTTCTTCTTCTACCATAAATACTGATTAGTGTAGCAAAACTAGCAATATTTCAAGTCCAGTGCTAATTTTCCCTGCCCTCCCTCTGGCGGAGGTGTTTAACCAACAGTAAAACAAAAGAAAAGCCATCCTGAAGCTAACCCACGACCACCCGGGCAAAGTGTACTCCTCACTCTTCTCCTCCATCCACCCTGGCCGAGTGGTTCCCTCTGTCCGATATATCTACCTCCCCATCCCACTTTTACCCACTACACCATATCCTCCAATAAGTTTACACTGATGTTCCCCCAGAGAGACGCACTCTCTACCTTAAACTCCCATCATATTTGGTCTGTAAGTCCCTCCTCTAGACTCTTCCTACCCCTCAATGCAGTGTCTGAGTGTCTTATTTCTCCTGTTAGAATGCAAGCTCTAGGAAGGCAAGACCAATCTTCCGACTTTTTAAGGTGCTACCAGAAAAAGCAGGCACTCAACAGAAAAAAATGAATCATTACTAAGAAAATAAAATTTTAAATTAACTTATTATTTTAAATTTAATAAATTTTAAAACCAAATGGTTTGTTTAAAATTATGTTTAAAGAACCACTGAAGAACCCAAGAAAGAAACATCCATTCTCTTTGTAAGATGCAAGAATCTTTTTATTACTCAACTCATCCATCACAGATTACTTCAAACTTGAGCCAATCATGGCCATTTAAAAGGGCACGCTAATCACTAATCATTAGAGAAATGCAAATCAAAACTACAATGAGGTATCACCTCACACCAGTCAGAATGGCCATCATAAAAAATCTACAAACAATAAATGCTGGAGAGGGTATGGAGAAAAGGGAACCCTCTTGCACTGTTGGTGGGAATGTAAATTGATACAGCCACTATGGAGAACAGTATGGAGGTAACTTAAAAAACTAAAAATAGAACTACCATATGACCCAGCAATCCCACTACTGGGCATATACCCTGAGAAAACCATAATTCAAAAAGAGTCATGTACCACAATGTTCATTGCAGCACTATTTACAATAGCCAGGACATGGAAGCAACCTAAGTGTCCATCGACAGATGAATGGATAAAGAAGATGTGGCACATATACAAAATGGAATATTACTCAGCCATAAAAAGAAACGAAAATGAACTATTTGTAGTGAGGTGGATGGACCTAGAGTCTGTCATACAGAGTGAAGTCAGTCAGAAAGAGAAAAACAAATACCGTATGCTAACACATATGTATAATCTAAAAAAAAGGTGGTTCTGATGAACCTAGGGGCAGCACAGGAATAAAGACGCAGACATAGAGAATGGACCTGAGGACACGGGGAGGGGGAAGGGTAAGCTGGGACAAAGTGAGAGAGTGGCATGGACATATATACACTACCAAATGTAAAACAGATAGCTAGTGGGAAGCAGCATCATAGCACAGGGAGATCAGCTTGGTGCTTTGTGACCACCTAGAGGGGTGGGATAGGGATGGTGGGAGGGAAACGCAAGAGGGAGGGGATATGGGGATATATGTATACGTATAGCTGATTCACTTTGTTATACAGCAGAAACTAACACAACATTGTAAAGCAATTATACTCCAATAAAGATGTTAAAAAAAAAAAAAAAGGTCCAGGAAAGACTAAAATTCAATCCTGATTTTCCAAAAGAGCTCAAGGATCAGAGAAAACAAGTAACCTGTACCATAATACACAGCTAGTGTCAAAGCTAGCATCAAGCCCCATTCTCCAGATGCCTTCTGCTACCTAAGATGATATCTTATTACGTCTGTGTCTTCTGTTCTTCCCTCCCATCAGCCTTGCTTTTCTCAGTCACCTCATTCTGATAAGATCTGTAGTTGTGTCCTATTGCTAGATAGCTGCTCCCAGTGTATAAGAGCATTTTCTTTTACATAACTCTGCCTTATTTGTCCCTTTTATAAACATGAACTTGGTTACTTAGTACTTAATTGGGTTGTTGGAACTAAGTGGTTATTTATCCATTTATTACAATAAAAAGAGCCATTCAGACTTGAAAAAAATAAAAAAAAAATAAGTAAAAGGGCATGCTATAAATATGTAGATATCACAGCACAGCAGAGTCAGCACACAATATTTAATACACAGAGACTGAAGTTAATACTCACGTTTCAGAGCAATGATTAGAGAAGCCATCGGCCAAGACAGTTCATTTGGATGACTGACTAAATAAAAGGCTTGGAAGCTGTAGATAAATGGAACCCACACTAAATCTCCAAAAGCCAGCATGAATCCAAATCCATCATGGATAATGTCCATGGTTGTCAACAGTGCTTCCTATAAGGGTATGGAGAGGGGGGAAAATTTTTTTTAAAGTTTGGGGGACAAAAACTTCTATGTTTAAAGTATTCAAATAAAGTTCTAGTTTACAGTCAAATTTACAAAGGGCTAAGGGAAAGTACACCAACCAAAACCGTTTTAAAGTGGGAGTGGGGATCTGGTTCCCTTGGCACGTGTATCATTCTGTTCTTCTCCTGTCGCTCTACCCTCTCCCTCCACGATCCTGAAACAACAGAGCTCCCAACGCCCCTTGTGCCTCCACGCCTCTGCCTGGAACACCCCGCTCCAACTTCAGCTGAAGCCTCACCCGTGCTGCTTTCCTCAACCCTCCCCCTAGACAAGGCACTTCTCAGATGCCACCACCCACCACCCGCTGAAGCCTGGAGCAACCGTGTAACTGTCCTGTAAATAAGCGCCTCTCGCCACTAGACTAGAAGATGGAAGGCGGGGACCACGGGTTTCCACCTGCCACCCCAGCACCCAGCACACGTGCACCAACCTAACTTCTGATAGCAATCTGGCTTTTCGTGTAGCTTTTCCACACTACCCGGCAACATGGGAAAATGCTTGCCTCGCTGCTCAGGGTAAATCAGGACCTGAATGCACTCTCTTGGGGATTTGGTCAGCGCAAGCCAGCAGCCAGATCCCCCTGGACCAGAAACCTGCAGGCCCGGCTCTGGAAGTGGAGACGGCCCTGCCCAAGGGCATCTCTAATCTGCCTCTGACACTAGTACTCACCGCTGACTAGGAAAATTAGCAAGTATAAGTAAGCTCTGCTGAAGAATCAAACCAACAAGGACCTACTGTATAGCACAAGGAACATCACCTATATGAGAAAAGATCCTAAAAAAGAATGAATATATGTATAACTGAATCACTTTGCGGCACACCTGAAACTAACACAACATTGTAAATCAACTATACTCCAATAAAATTAAAATTTAAAAAATATCAATATTCTAGGTTAAAGAAAAAGAGTGATAATCTCCAAAATGCATTTTTTTCCAGAAAGCAAGCAAAAGGACCATGGAACAGAAAAATGGATGTAACAACTCCAGGCCCTTTGGTTCACCCTCTAGTCAAGAGCGCCAATTCGTATGCACACGGGAGCAGGTACAAGAGCAGACCAGTGATAACTACAGGGCACACGGGAGTGGGCAGTGAGTGAGGGACAAGGTATAAACAGCTGGTGCCAGCAGGGGCAGAACCCTCAGCCCTACCCAGTTCCTGGGGCCTCAGGGGATTTGCTGGACCGCCAGCGGAGGCTCACAGGAAGGGTCATTTATATTTAAGTTCGTATTCTCCATTTTCTAAGGTGTGGCACATCAACACGTAGAAGAATTTCTATCACCCAATGTAATAAGAAAATTATTAAGCATCTACTAATTGCCCAAGAGTGTGCCAGATACTAAAGAAAATCGTAAAATCAAGTCCTTTCTTCAAGAAGCCTACTATAATCTGGCTGAGATACTGATAACATATTTAAAAAAATAACTTCCCAACTGTAATCCACTACCTCTGGTGAAAAACTGCCTTAACAGTTTTGCCTTAAAATACAAACATTTTCTGTTAATTAACAGAAATCAATGTTTGTTTAAATCTCTAGAAAATATGAATTTCTAAGTCACTTCAAAAGTGACTACCATGACACGACAGAAAACTAGAAGGAAGAATTACTCATCACTGAAAAGCTTCCAGACAGGAAGTTAAACAAAAAAATCTCTGAGGTGATGAAGCAACAGAGGAAATATCATCTGACCTGTAAAATGTAACCTACCATCTTCTTAGGAGCCCTTTATTACAAAATCAAAGAAAGACCTACAACTGGCAAGACTAAGTGCATTTACAAGAATTGGTTTTTTTTTTTAATTTCAAAAGCAAGTTGAATTTTGAGTAGACTTGGAATTTTCAAAGGACTCTGTATCAGATGCTCCCACAATCTCTGCAGCTTCTAAGGCTGAGCCCAGGTCTGTGTTCAGTGGCAGGAGCTCAACAAGAATCCAAATGTGGCTACTTGCACTCGAGGTCTGTTTACCTCAAAGAGGTCCTAATCTCCTCCCAAAGAAAAGGAAGGTTATCGACAAATCAATATCAAGCTTTCAAAGTCATTTTGACTGAATATGACCAAATAAGACAGTTTTTTAAAAAACACCTTAAAGGAGATGGACCTTCTCTCAAAATGTCAACAGACTGCCAAGAAAATTTATTTTGGAACATTATGACATAGGGCTGCCAATTTTGTTTTTAAAACTGAAAGAAAACTCAACTTGGAATTTGGAGGAGATGATGACAAAGATAACAGTAAATGATAAAACAGTTGTAAAACAGACCGAAGGAAGAAATTATTTTCAAGAGGAATATAGTTAGGTGAGACCGAGAGTAGCAAACATTTGCCAGTCTTCGAGTAGCAGAAAAAACTGATGATGTATCAACGTATGAGAAAAGCCAAGTGTTAGGAAATTAGCTTTATTTAAACTGGTTTCCTCAATGTATCATGATTTCTGGTTTTATAGCCATCTGATTAGAGCTACTCTTTTATTCTGAAACACCAACAATAAAACATCTCCCCCTTTATTTAAGAACTATCTTCCCCTTGACAATCCAAAAAACACTATCTTAATTCGATGATAATCTGTCCATCCATTTTCATCTGATAGAATCATTAAGAAATTAATGTTAATAATTCATATAAATTAAGTTTTATTTATATGAATCGGTCACACCCACAAAGCCAAGATCCACAGATCTTAAATATTTAGCACCTGACAGAGCAGCTGATATACACGGAAGTATCACCAAAGTTCTCGACACCTACCCTCTGTCAGTGCTCACTGTGTGTCAGCTCAATGCGTCACAGGGATCCACATCTCCTTTAATCCTCACAAGCCTTGCAGGCAGGGTATATTCTCCTCACTTTGTGTGTAAGAAGCTGAGGCTCAGAGGAGTCAGGTCACTCACCCACACTCAACGCCGTCTGACTCCAAAGCTCTTAAAATTGATTACCTCATTCCAGAGAGCATCCACCACATACAAGAGCTGGAAACTGTTGACCAAAATCATTGCTAGCGATGGAACAGTGCGATTCTGTAGCTTCATCTCAGCCAAAAGCATCACCAGGTTAATGACCACCTGAAATAAAAGGGGCAGGTATAGTTTCTACAGAGAGAAAGGTGGTAACTTCCCAGCTGAGAAAGCTGCAGACACCACCTTACCGAGAAGCCACCATCAGTGATAAGACATATCAACCTCAGGAGTCCCTTGATAAGATGCACTGAGATGGACACTTATTCTGTGGTGTTCTTGCCAAAGACGTATAACTCACTCCAATCATGAGAAAACACTGGACTAACCCAAACTGAAGGACACTCTTACAAAATTACTGACCAGTATCTTCAAAAGTGTCAAGGTCATGAGGGACAAGGAGAGACTAGCAACTGTTACAGACTAAATGAGACTAAGGCCAAATAACAAATAAATGCATGGTCGGACCCTGAAGAGGATTCTGGAACAGGAAAAGGCCAACAGCATGAAACACTGGTGAAACTCAAATAAGGTCTAGGGATTTAATTAATACTACTGTAACAATGTTAATTTGTGGGGTTTTTTTCTTTCTAATTGCTGTTTTTGATAACTATACTATGGTTCTGCCAGATGTTAACATTGGGGAGAGTGGTATGAAGGAACTCTTTATTTTTGCAACTCTCGTACAAGTCTAAAATTAAGTCAAAATACATTTTTTTAAAGGGGAGGAAAATACATTTTTTCTTAATTCATACACTATGATTTTCCTACGTAAACATAAACTGATATAATCAAAATAAAACAAACTCTTTTAATGTTTAGTAACCTGTAACAGGGCATCTTAACCCTCTGGACTATATTTACAGCAAGAAAATATTTTAAGTAGACAGATTTATGCAATGCCGTGATTATTCCTAAAAACATACCACCCACAGCTTACTTTAACATTGTCTACAATCCTTTCTAAATGCAAGACTAATTTGTACTACTGAATTGAAATTAAAAAAAAAAAAAAAAACGGACATACCCATCCAATCAATCCGGGGCGCAATTCACAGAAGTATTTGAGATCAAAAGTACCAATCCGAGGATTTAGCTCACGGCCAATGAAGAAGTCATAGACAGCATTTCCTATGAAGGGAAAAGTCCTTATCCAAACAGTATTCCAAACCCAGTTATGAGGCTTTAAAATTGCACTGCTATCCGCTCTCCAGGGTCACAATTCAATCACCTCCAGGAGCCTGGCAAACAGCCAGTGAGGAAAGGCATGATGGTGAGAGCCAAGAGGGGCCATGAGGACACAGGGGGCAGGGGATGCTGGCCCCATCTGGAAACATCCATGCTGCTCTAGGCATGGGGCCTATGGCGCCAGATTCCTAGATTTTGAGGGAACTGGAGCTTTTTTAAATGTAGACTCACAATTTTAAAAATAATCCACTTAATTTTTTTTAATGTTTAAGTACTTTAGGTTAGAATCAACCAATTTGTAATCTCTATTATTTGTTGTTTGTTTTTTTTTTAAAGGATGTTTACTATTTTGGACAAAAAATATTTGTCCTAAATTGTTATAATACTAATGTTACTAAAATGCTGTAAGTTGTTAAAATGTCTTACTGTCATCAAGTGACTAAAAAAGGAAGAAGAAACAAATAGGAAAGCACGAGTGGGAAAAAATCAGATTTTCTGCCTTTTATTTTTCTCTAAATTTTTTCACCTTTTTTTTTTTTTCCTATTTCTCGTCATCTCTCAAAAACTGAAGCTAGAAGAGAATTCTGTGAAAGCCTAGAAACAGATGCTGGGGGGCCAGTGGGGTGAGGGTGTGGGGAGGCATTTGTGGGAGGCATTTGTGGGACCCACATTCTAACACTGCTCACCAGAGCTGGCCGGCGACAGTTCATCCCAGGGTGCTTTCAAAGCCCTGGCGTAGAGATAAACACTCAAGACCACAGAAAAAACAGTGGCTGCAAATGCACACTGAAGGAAATGACTGTACACATAATAAAGCTCTACATCCCAGAAGAAAGATGCTCCGACGAGTGCAGATGTCAGGATAAAAGCGTAGAATCCTTAAAAAAAAGCGGGGGGGAGGGCAAAAAATTAATGTTAACCCAGGGTTCACATGAGATTTACACCGTTATAAAATAATGCAACATTATTTTTTAAAATCTTAGTTTCATTATTCCGGCTACACACACACAAATACATGAACGAGCAGGGCCCCTGAGGTTAGCAGTCTTCAATACAGATGCCGTATCTCGCACACAATTTTTGAAATATTCTAACATACTTAAGTTACTACTTTTCATTGTGAACAGTCATCTGCTTTTAATGAAGAGAGAGCTGAAAAGAAGTGCACAGAAATTCACTATTAAAAAGCTGAGGGGCTTCCCTGGTGGCGCAGTGGTTGAGAATCTGCCTGCCAATGCAGGGGACACGGGTTCGATCCCTGGTCTGGGAAGATCCCACATGCTGCGGAGCAGCTGGGCCCGTGAGCCACAATTACTGAGCCTGCGCGTCTGGAGCCTGTGCTCCGCAACAAGAGAGGCCGCGATAGTGAGAGGCCCGCGCACCGCGATGAAGAGTGACCCCCGCTTGCCACAACTGGAGAAAGCCCTCGCACAGAAATGAAGACCCAACACAGCCATAAATAAATAAATAAATAAATTTAAAAAAAAAAAGCTGAAAAGAACCTCAAAATTCACAAAATCCAAACCCCTCAGGCCAAAGTCAAATGGCTAATTATTGACAGAGCTGGGCCAAACACACATTTTAAAGCCTTTAGGGCAATGTTGGTGGTTATAAATTATAAATATTTTTACCCGAAATAACTTATCAATAAGGGTTTCAAAGGATCCTGGTCGTACTCTATCTCCCAAACAAAGACCTCACGACCCTGCCCTCAAAGAAGAGGCCACGACCCAAATGTTCCCCAGGGCCAGGCAGGAGACTGAGGGGACCAGCTGAGTGGGGATGTCAGGGAGGGACTGCCAGGCCTACAGATGTTCATTCCAAAGTCAAAAGCACCCACGAGGCCCCACAGGAGGAACCCCTGTTCCGAGCTAGCCCTGCTATGGCTCAACAGACAGAAGCTGAGTGTACTGGCTGCTTTTTCTTTGGACCCAAGAAACAGTTTTCCTTTCAGGAGCTGAGTGCCTGCAAAAACTGTTCTCTGAGTAAGCAGTCAAATCACATTTGGATAAAAACAGTCTAACACAGAAAAGACGTAGGTGTTATTTCTATAAGAATTCTAAAGCCAAAGCTTTTGTAAAGTCAAATGGTCATCTCTAATTTATTATTTAAATCCACATGTTCCACATTGTCAGGTTTACTCCAAAGAGTAACTTTTAACTTTTTAAACTTTTTCTTTAACTTTGTAAAGCATTCATTTAATGCTCGTAAAATTTATGAATATTAAAGAAAAAGAATGGTAGATGAAGCAGTTTCTTGCTCTCTAGCCTACGTGGATTAAATTATTCAAAATGTCTTAGGACTCTCCTTAGTTGATGATGGTAAAATCTCATAATACTAGAACCAGATGAGGAAATTTTCAAAGGAGGGATCAAGCAACTAGTTCAGCCACTGCCTGCTTGCTCCGACAGCCCCGAGCCCAGTACTACTGTTCTCAGCCTCCGAGTGAGCCACGCCCTCAAAGGGAAGCAAAAACAGAAAAGAAGAGCACTTAGACGAGAAGTAAGTGGCTACCTAGAGAGAAGCCCACAAAACACGAACAGCGACAGCCCTGACGGCCCAAAGGGAACACCCCACGCCTCCCCAGACTCGGCCTCACTGAGGCCGCAAGGCGCAGGAGAGAGGGTGTGTTGGAGATTCTAAACCTGGTTCCAGCAGCAAGGAATCTGGTAAAAGTAAACAAAGTATCTGACAGTAGCAGCAAGTCAGTGCTAAGCATCTACCACAGGTCAGGCGCTGAGCTAGGTTCAACGCCTTACCCACTTGGCACAAGAGGCAGTCATCTAAAATACCTTTGGCTTCCCTTTTAGAGCCCAGTCGAGTGATTTCAGATACAGTGGATGCTAGATGAGTCACTGAAAAAAGTATCCACAGTTCGAAAGGTGAGAAGCGATAGGATTAAAACAGGCCAAGAATTAAAATTTACAATATAATTCCCAAGAGAAGGAAAACAGTCTACCCAATCTAGTTAAAATGGAAAATCATTTAAGGATAACTACACTATACACATATTTCTTAAAAGCAGGTTAACTGTACTTCATCAAAGTCTTCACGTGCCAAAGGTGGACTGTTCCTCTTACTCAGCACACACTCCTACCCCAGGAGGTGCCCACGTCAAGAGGGACAATGCCCACTTCTTGAGATGCTCATCGAGACTTCCACTCCATCCACTCAGGGCTCCTACCAACAAGCGCCTCCTACAGGCCAGTCCCTTTGCTGGCACCAAGGGTACCACA